>NW_007577893.1:4705-6113 GCF_000690725.1 Stegastes partitus
GCAGGCAGGAACGCGGGGAGGCACAAAGGCAGTCTGGCTGCGTGGATATGGCCTCAGTTTCACTCCGACCTGCTGTGCGCCGCCTCGGCGCGCTCCGCTGCGCTCCATCGCAATAAAAAACATAAAGGCGGGCCCCTGAAAGGAACTGACCAGCCGGCCGCCTTGGTTCAACTCCTGTTGCTTTAAAATGTTCTTTGTAAATACATTTGTAAAGGAATAATGATACAAAATGTCCCACTACGCAAAACGACAGGATTAATTCCCTTGATTTATTATAAAACCCTGGCTTTCTACATCCATGTTTTTGGGATGGTCATTGGTAAATTCACTGGCAGTTTCAAAATGAAAATGTTCAGTCATGGAATTAACTGCCTATTTTGCCAACAATGTGTTCTTCGGCATATAAAAAAGTAACATATAGACATATTAACAAGGTAAAAAAAACAAAACAACAACCTGATTATCAGCTGAGAGGGTCTTTTCCACACTCATAAATGAAGCTTTAGTGCCCATGTCTTATCGTATTTTAAGATGCTTTAATAAACAGCCTTTTTTATATTTCGCCTCAAAGACAGGAAAGTAAAATAACTTTTATTTATGTTTTTAAGTATTTATTTTTCTAATTGCCCAAATAATCAGTTCAGATCCATCTGTTTAGTTGTTGATGCAGTTCTTTGTACATAAACTAATGGACAGAACAAAAATTATTCACACAGGTGGACTGCTGCACTCTTGTGCATCACAGTTTTCTTTATCAGAGTTCTGAAATGGTATTAACAATTATGTTTGATACAGTGTACTCCCCCCCCCCGCCCCCATTTTGTCCTTTGTGCCTCATAGAATAAATAAAATACAGAACATCCAGACAAACAACCATTAGGTGAAATGTCTAGGCAGAGAGCTGGACACACCATGTGCTACTGCAGTTTCATCTTTCCTTCATATCGGTTCCCCTCTCCTCTGCCTTACCCCTGTGAAAATGTGATAATATCGTGAAAAGGCCTGATATTTTATTCATTAAGTAAACATAAATACTAAAGCCTGAACTGCTTTAGAACTGAGGCAGGCCCTCTCTGCCCGCCCACATTTACCGCCTTCTGCTCGCTTCGTCTGTGTCGTCACTGCCGACTGTCAATCAAGCCAGCCACGCCCCTTGCCCCGCAAAATGTTGACGATTTTTAAAAAATTTAGTATTGATTCATTTTCAGATTGGCCACCTGATGTCTGGACTTGACCATGAAAACTAATAATAAAAAAAATCCTGAGCTGTAGGAATGCGGTATCTCCTGATCTGTGATCACTTCTTTTCCAATTCAAGTCTATGGGAGCCAGGGCTTTTTGGAGCCAGCAGCTAGCGGACGTAGGTTTTTGACACTTCCGGGTTGACTTCATTTTTCAGGGCCGGTTG
>NW_007577893.1:7608-13375 GCF_000690725.1 Stegastes partitus
ACTTCCTTTAATGTTGTTTAATGTTGTTTTCCTTACACTTCTCTTTGAATCTGTACAGCACTTTGTAACCCTGTTTTGAAAAGTGCTACATAGATAAAGTTGTTTATTATTATTATTATTATTATTATTATTATTATTATAGAGGTGAATGCTTTTGGTGGCCACAGTTTTACTACAGCATATGACGATTTGAGCACCTACTTGTAGGAAGAAGAAAATTAGTGGCATTGACGATGGTAACTCCTTTGGAGAAAATGTTGGATTTTCCTGACTTGAATCTTTGATATTAAGATGACACTGACATGGATTTGAACATAGCTCAACTAAATCAAACTGCAGCCACTGTTCACCTGGCAGAAATATGGCTCTGTCTCGGGTTTCCAACAGAACATTACTTACTAAGTAGCACTGTTATGGCGGGCAACATGGTGTCACAACTAAGTGAAAGTGTCAAAAGTCAAGTTGTTATTCTAATCGAAGAGGGACTTATCTAATCTCATAATGTCTCATAATTTAATAATTTACAATAGCCATTCTATGTGCAATATTCCAAATGTTAGTATTAATATTACACTGTATATACACATACCAGAGCAGAATATATATTTATTTTTTGTGGTTAGATATATTTTATTTTATATTAATACTTATGTTTATATTTTCATTATATAGTTTTACTTTCTTACCTCTTTTAAGACTTTTGGGAGCATCTGTAACCTAAATTTGCCCTAGGGGATCAATAAAGTATTTCTGATTCTGATTCTGATATCATTGTTAGACTAAAGGTTTTTAAGGGACGAGTGCATGGTACTCTGAAACACTTGATGGAAACGAGACTAGTCAAATTCAAAGTCGGATCAGGCAGACATAAAGTGAGCACACCATTTGAAGATCTATACATCATGCATCGTTCATGGACAGATAAAGAAGCAACTTCATCACAGATACAGAATTTATTAAATAAATAATACAAGACTCCAATCAGCAAATGTCCTGTCTATAATTATTATTATCTTGTTTTATTCACAGTACTCATTATGCATGCAAATGTTCCACAAAAACAATTCCACGTGTCACTATGTTTTGGGAGCATCTGAGCCCCGCTAAGCCCTGCTAATGATGACTGTGATTGGTTTAAAGACATGAAAGCAATCCCTGTGTTTTTTCCCTTATAGCAAAATGTTAGTGTGGTGCAACCAGACCGCTATGTTCCACAGGATGGGCTGGCAAAGTAAGAGTAGTTTAGAAGTCGTCTCAGGGCCAATACAATTAAGGGTAAACCTAGCAGTGACGGTCTGCAAAGACCCCGGGGCTCCACGTGACATAAGTTTTGTCATTGCAGCAAGTCTAGAAGTACCTACATAGACCCTTTCGTTAAAACTCACATGCAGCCAGTCTGCATGGACAATCCATGCAGCAACTACACTGTAATAGCAATAATGTACATGCTCAACACTATTCTGCATGCACAGCATACATACTGCTGCACATGTATGAACCTCCCAGGATACTTTAAGCAGACTAGAAAGTAGCATTTAAGTACTATGTGTCCCTGGTGACATGCTCCACCCTCTGATTTGTATCTTTGTGTAGAGGGAATAATACTGCCGCAAATACTGCCGAGTTACACCACAGAGCTTTAAAGAACTTACTGACTTTTCTTCACAGTCACGTAAGCTGAACTTCTCTGGGAAACTTGGAGACTGACAACCATTCCTGACATAACAAGAAGCTCTTTGAAACATTGTCACACAATACTAGGATAACATGGCTTATCACTAATACCAATAGTCTTAGATTTGTGGAACCCCACCAGTAGTCTCTCACCACGGGTCAGTGACATTCATGTTTGTAAGCTTTCTAGTTCCTACACTTGAAGAAACTGAGATCTCCTGCTCTTCCATGCAGGCTACATACACATAATCTCAGTGCAAGACGATTGTGGAAGTTCAAGTCAGTGTTTTGTTATTATTCTGCTATGTAGAACTGATGTGCTGTTCATCATCCTGGAGCAGATGTTACTGACAAGGAGAAGTGAGAGCAGAAATAAAAAAAAAATTCACAATTCATTCAGCCACATTTTTTTTGATCCTCAATCTTAACATGCAACAGAAGTACAGTGATGCAGTGTTTTATTCGCTGATAATCCATTCATACACATGCCCTATTTATTTAATGGCTCTAGTTTGCAAATGTCTACATTACATGCGTGCATCTTTGAAGCTGAGGCTTAACATGTCGAAATTTACACCAAACTTCATGCACAGTCCAGCTGTGCCACAGCCACACCGCTTCCTCTTTTATTGCAAATAGACAGTGAAACTAACCTTGCCTCTTGTCAAAATAGCAAGTGCGCTGCTTTCATTCTACATACATAAGATAGGAGTTCTTTCATCTGCAGCACAAAGTGTAGACTTCAGCTGTAGTTGGAACACATTTGGGGACAATTTGGAGACTCTTATTACACACCGAGGGGTGAGTTGCTAATGAATACACTTGTAATTCACTTAGTGCAGCTTCAAGATTCATGTTTTCATTATATCATGATATGTCTTTTATCATAGAGTCCGCGAAGCAAAGAGATGCAGTTCTTGTTTCATTTCACACTGGTGTTGTCAGTCGTCCTGACTGCATCCCTGAAAACCCTTGATTCCAAACAAGAACTGCAGAACAGTGGATTTGGTCAACCGCCCCCTCGCCACGGCCTCAAACTGCTGGTCTGGTATGTTCAGAACTGCCTTGACAACAACATGCTGGCTCTGTGTGATCCAACACAAGGAGAATATGGATTTCACGTGTTTCTGAATCGAGGGCCCAGGCGACTGCTTCCAGTGATAACTGACAAAAAGCAATACAAGTATTACACCATTGGAAATCTTCACTCTCCTCACGCTGAGGACCTGCCATATGAAGTCAGGAAGTACTACAACCGCAGCAACCCTGAAAGTAACAAGGACAGAGTTTTGGTGAGATATAACAACAACAACAAACACATTGATGAGCTCTACGCATCTGCACACTATAAGGCTAAAGAGACTTACATAATTGGCCCCAATCTTCTTGCCTCTCTTCGACAGAGAGCAGCCTTTGTTTGCATAGAAATGTGATGTACTTCTGATACAAAATCTCTCTGTGACAGCTTTAATAGCTATATGACCTGATGAAGTTTCAACCTTTTTCTAAACAATCTTTACTGACATATTTTGATGCAACCTTTCATGAAGATCAGAAATTTAAAAATGTGCCAGACTACTCTGATGACCTTACTTTGAGGCTTCAAGTGAGAAATGAGTGAACATCTGTGCAATCAGAAGAGCTTGCCTGCTTGTAATACCCATAGAATATTCAAACAATAAAATATGTTTTAAAATCTGATGGGTGTTTTGTTTTTTCAGTAGCGGAGACATGAATCTGGGGGCTGCAGTCAATGTTTGCGGTCAACAGAAAAGACACTGTAAAACTTAACAAAGTCTGTGTAGAAGTGTTGCCTTAATGCCACACTCTTATTGACAAGTACCAGTGAGAGCAGAAGTACTAGAAGTTTACATACACTGAATAAAAAGACAAAACCTTTTTTTTGTCTCTCATTGTCTGACATTAAATCAGACTAAACTTTTCCTGTTTTAGGTCAGTTAGGGTTACCAAAATTATTTCTATTTGCTAAATGCCAGAAAAATGAGAGAGAGGATTTTTTTTTTTGATTTCTTTCTTCAAAGTCAGAAGTTTACATACATTTCCTTAGTATTTGGTTGCATTGCCTTTAAGCTGTATGACTTGGTCACACGTTTTGGGTTTCCTTCCACAACCTTCTCACAATAGTTTGATGAATTCTGGCCCATTCCTTCTGACAGAACTGGTATAACTGAGTCAGGTTTGTTGGCCACCTTGCTCCACACACCTTTTCAACTCTGCCCACACATTTTCTTTTTTTTTCTTTCTTTTTTTAAAAAGTTTTTTTTTGTTTTTTTTGTCTTTTTCGGCTTTATTGGATAGGACAGAGAGAGGTAGACAGGAAAGTGGGGGGAGAGGAATAGGGGAAGGACCTGCAGCAAAGACTCATGAGTCGAATTCGAACTCACAACCACTGCGTCGGGGACTTTAGCCTCTGTGCATGGGACGCCCCCCTGCCCACATATTTTCGACAGGATTGAGATCAGGGCTTTGTGATGGCCACTCTAAAACATTGACTTTGTTGTCCTGAAGCCTCTTTGCAACTAATTTGGCGGTATGCTTAGGGTCATTGTCCATTTGGAAGACCCACTTACACCTACGCTTTAACTTCCTGGCTGATATCTTGGGATGTTGCTTCAAAATTTCCACATAATGTTCTTTCCTCATGATGCCATCTATTTTGTGAAGTGCACCAGTCCCTCCTGCAGCAAAACACCCCCACAACATAATGCTGCCACCCCCATACTTCACAGTCGGGATGATGTTCTCAGGCTTGCAAGCTTCCCCCTTTTTCCTCCAGATGTAACGATGGTCATTGTCTCCAAACAGTTCAGTTTTTGTTTCATCAGACCACAGGACATGTCTCCAGAAATGAAGGTCTTTGTCCCTGTGTGCATTTACAAACTTTAATCTGGCTATTTCATGCCACTTTTGGAGTAATAGCTTCTTCCTCTCTGAGTAGCCTTTCAGCCCATGTTGATACAGGACTGCTTTCACTGTGGATACCGACTCTCTCTTACCAGCTTCAGCAGCATCTTCACAAGGTGTTTTGCTTTTGTTCTGGGGTTGATACGCACATTTTGCACTAAAACACGTTCATCTCTGGGACACAGAACCCGTCTCCTTCCTGAGCGCTATGATGGCTGGACATTCCCATGGTGTTTATACTAACGTATAATTGTTTGAACAGATGAACGTGGAACCTTCAGGCATCTGTACCCAAGGATGAACCAGATGTGTGGAGGTCCACAGTTCTCTTCCTGATATCTTGACTGATTTCTTTAGATTTTCCATGTTGTCACTAAAGCAAGCAGTGTGTTTGAGGTGTGTCTTAAAATACATCCACAGATGTGCTTCCAATTAACTCAGATGTTGTTAATTAACCTATCAAAAACTTCCAAAGCTATGACATCATCATCTGAGTTTGCCCAAATAGCTTGAAGGCATAGTAATCTTAGTGTATGTAAACTTCTAGCTTTAAAGAAAGTAGTAAAAAGAAAAAAAAAAAGCATGATTATTATTTTGGCATTTAGCAAATAGAAATAATTTTGATGATCCTAACTGACCTAAAACAGGGAAAGTTTGGTCTGATTTAATGTCAGACAGTGAGAAAAAAGGTTGTGTGTCTTTTTATACAGTATATGTAAACTTCTGGTTTCAGCTGTAATTATCTTAACAATTCATGCTTACAAGTTTAATGTCCTGTGATCCTTAGTCTTATTATGAAAGTGCAATGTGCAGTTATTCATATGGTAATCAAGTCATACATATGCACCTTTTGAGTTAATGTCTCTAGTTTGCAAATCTTCACATTACATACGTGCGTCTTTGAAGCTGAGGCTTAACATGTCTAAATTTACACCAAACTTCATGCACAGCCCAGCTGTGCTGCAGCCACAGAGCTTCCTCTTTCACTGCAAATAGAGAGTGAAACTAACCTTGCCTCTTGTCAAAATAGAAAGTGCGCTGCTTTCATCCTGTACACATAGGATAGAAGTCAACCTCAGGATCCAGCACTTCTTTCATCTGTAGCATAAAGTATAGACTTCAGCTGTAGTTACAACACATTTACAGGCATTTGAAGATTCTTATTACC
>NW_007577893.1:13731-44337 GCF_000690725.1 Stegastes partitus
AAGAGGCCAAATATACAGAAGATTACTTAGATTACTTTCTGTGCAAAGATCAGAGAAGAAGAAAACAGCATGTAGCTTTACTGAAATAAATGAAAAAATTAAAAAAAAAATATGGGATATAAACACAATTAATGGGGCTATAAAGAGAAATAGGAGTATTGTTGCTTGGTACTTTCTTCTGAGGATTTTAAATATTACCTTACTGTCAAGGTCAAAAAGTACCACCAAAAATGTAATATAAACCCTCTCATTATAAAAGTTCCACAGAGCTTTAGAAATTTGTATGAAGTCCAATATCAGCTTGAATAGCAGGCAGTCAATCAAAATGTTGACTCTAATGAGTTGTGAAACAAGGCAGCACACACCTTCATGGCCAAAAGGCACAAAGTCTTGCAAAACTCACTTTCAATATTATGATGACAAAGCACCCTCATGCCTGCAGTCCTCAAAACCCACAGAAAGGCCTCATTCATCTTCTGCTTTCCTCTGTTGCCAATGGGAGGACACCATTTGGACCGCTGTACGCTCACAGGTTGAATTCAGATTTGATTTGATACTCCCACTGAAAATATTACAGGGCTCTTGAAAGGCCCCATGAACAAGTAGGACCAATCTTAGCAGATAAGGGAGATTTATAGGGTCCTTGCTCTGTACAGAAAAATGTGGAACACTTAGAGATGTGCTGCCTGATTTTGTTACAGTATTGGTGGAGCTTCAAAATCCCCAATTGTCCTGTCACCTTAGTGTTGATATGTTAAACTCAACTCTTATCTGTTGTATACATGCACAATTACAAATCCTAAAGATGTCAGTCCTGGTTAATTTAGCTAATACCTTTACTTAGCAAATCCATTAATTATACTGTTCCCCCAGAGTTCCACTTGAAATTACATGTGAATGACCACTGGGTAGAAATAACATTCCCTGAACCATTATTTTATTAGATATCTTCTGTTAGGTTTCTGTTTTTTAACCAGCGCTTACAAAAGCAAAATATTTGTGACAGATTTGTGGCAAACTTAAGCGTACAAAACAAGTAAAGCTGACGATAAAGAATGTTGGCTCTGTTGCTTCTATAATTTTTGTGACAGAAAAGAATATGGCACACCTCATGTCTGGTGTCCTTACTCTGCTGGCTCACAGATCCTGGGTTGCAAAAACACCTCGTCACAACCAGGATAGCCATTCTAGTTTCCACCATAACTAAATTATGTATTTTGCATAATGTCTCATGAGCCACATATGAGAACAGAGAAAAAGCTGATGCCTGCCTACATGTGGTAATGGTTGAAGATTATGGTGATACCACATAAAACATCATAAGCTGTTCTGGTAAATAGCTAATGGTGAATGTAGAGACTTCATGAGAAGGAGCTCACAATATCTAGCAATAACTCATTAACTTAGCCGACAAAACACAAATTTAAGTCACTGAAAAATCTGCAGCGGTCCTCAGATCCCTCAGAATATCAGTTATTGCAATTTACAGCAGAACTACTCATTTAATAGACAGAAACAACATTTGGGAAGCTCTATTGGAGGTGACCTACAGTTTACCACCATAGGGTTATCCTGATATTTTGGCTTGACCTCTAGGACTTTTCATGTGGTCCATCTTTAAATACAGTCTACAGTACAGCTTTAGTGCATTATTCTATAATGTTGATTCATGAGCTTTATTGAAATGTTAAACTGGATTCACTTCAGTGAAAAATAGTCATTTAAATTGTGTATTAATTTGTTTGTTTGTTTTTTTTAAACTGTGGCATTTGAGAATGATCATGTCACAGTTTAATAAAGAACACTCTAAACACTAATGATGACAGTGTATCTACGTTGTTTCCAAACCTTTCTATAGAGATACAGTTTTAGAAAGCAAATAAAGGAAGAGTGCATGTGAAGTGCAGAATACAATTTGAGAGACTGGTTCTGACTTTAAATTTGAAACAAAATCTTCATACTTATTTTTCAGCTGAACTAATACACATAACACAAATTCGGATCAGAGAGTATAAAGTCACTGGGACATATTCACACAGCACATATTTTACAATATTTTTATAATTAATTTGTTGTTTCATCAGTTTAAATGTTCATAGCTTTTTATTATTTCATCCTTAATGGCCAAGGAACATATTTTATATTTTAGTAATTAAATGAGGCTTTAACTGTATAGTAACTTTATTTTATAAAACAAATGTCCCCAAATAGGACATGTGACATATGCAAATGTTGTGTGTGTGTGTGTGTGTATGTGTGTGTTTGTGTGTGTGTGTGTGTGTGTGTGTCAGCAAATGACATGTTCATATGCACAGCTGTTTGCCCCATGACAAGCACGTCTGTTGCTCCATGAAACCTGCCATTTGCAAACAATAGCACTGATTTATACACTGCACCTTTTTCCCAGTTCCTGTGTTTTGTTCATCTTAAATGGACCCGAATGGAAATCAAATTGAAGGCGGTTCTTAGCAGAGACTGGCTCTGATGTTTCACTCTGCCTGTCCATGCTTAACGGAGGACAGGTTTTTTCTCTGAGTGGATCGTTGGGGGGGGCAGTGGGGGAGTCCGGGCTCTTTGACAGAATTGTAAAGCGGCAGAATGAACAGATGTCTCCCAATGATTAATGTTCCTCACTGCCTTGCCTCAGAGGAGCTGCGTGCCCATGCATCTCTAACCCTACGCCTCCTCCCCAGCACTCTATAAAGCTAATTTCTTTAACTCACAGCTTTCTCTATCTTTTTGTGAGTTCATCTTGCCCCCTCTTCTCATATATTTCTCTCTCTAGAATCTTCAGCCTCCTATTTCTTCCATATTATTGGTAAAATCAGAAACAATTAGAAACTATTTCCTGACTGGTGAATTTCATGGGGACATCTTTTGTACCAGTAAATGCACAGGACCTGAAGGACAGTCTATACAGTCTTGTTTATACCAACTCTAGTACAGTGCTTTGAATGGAAATCCCCTTGTACTGTAATGTGGCAACACTATAGAAGACAGGGATGTGTGTTGAAGGGATCAATCATAGAGAGAAGCAAATAGAAACAGTCAGGCATTTCTCTAATTTTAACAGCTATTGAAAGAGCTTTTGTCATGCAGTGTAAGCCTGACTCCTAGTGGCATAAATGAGAATAGAATTTTTATTTAATTTTTCTGTCCTGCAGCAGATGAATCAGCAAGTGTCTGATTCATGTTTTTCGTCACTAATGTGTTTTCCTTACTTGTTTGCCCCTTTACCAGTTGGATTTTTATCCCACCTCATTTTCATTCACATCACACAGATGATATAAACTCATGCAGCATCTTTCGTTAGGCACAGCTATAGAATTATCTTCCTTCTAGATAAACTCAACATTTTGACCCATGACTTGAAAGAGAAAATAAAAACACACAGTCACTCACTGTGCAGAAACTGCATCTTTGTTTTCTCAAAACATGTCTCATCTCCTCCAAGTCTTTCTTTTTTATTTTTGGATGAGCTCTCCAAAGAAGCACAGAACAACAGCGTCTCCTGCTGCAGCTCAGAGGGAAAGAGGAAACCCATGCACAGTCTCTGGGGAAAATGCCCATTAAAATCCAGCACTGCATGGTAATGAATACCAGGCCTATGGTAAAGGGCTCGCATTAAATATTTACACTCTCGCTTAATATTTCATATGGTAATTTTGTATTTAAATTGGATTTAATATTTAATATAAATACAGAGCTAAGTGGGGTATACTATTCTCAAACACCAATCGAGACACCTTCCATATGACTCGAGGGTGTAAATATGACAAGGACAGCATACATATGTAGATCCTCAGAGTCAGAACACACACATGCACAACTCAGGACACACAGACAGAATATCCACTCTGTCTGTAGGACTGGCTTAAACACTGGAGTTTAGTATTCTGTCCTCTTGGGACAGTGGGGTCACCTGAGACACTTTTACTTGAAGTATACATAAGGCTAGGTGATGACAGTTATGTCTCCAAGTAGCATATTTACATAGAATTTGATTTTTAGGAGTTAAGACTATGTCATCACAATCAGGAAGATGCAGTTGAAGTATTGAAAGTAAAGGAGAAATATGGTGCTTGTGAGTATTATTACACATTTAAGTGTAAGATATTCAAGTAAAACTATTTTACACAGGACTGCAACTGATTGTTTTTGTCATTATGGAATGATCTACTCATTGTATTCTTGATTAATCAACTGATTGTTTGGTTTGTTAAAATAGTTGACATTTTGAAGTAAAAATGGTTTAAACAATTATCAAAATGCATACTACAAAATCACTTATTAACTAACTGATAGCACCATTCTATAAGCCCTTCATTGGTCTTGTATTTAAACATCCAAAATTGCAAAATAACAAGTGACTAAAGCTGTGAAATAATTGTAGTAAAGTAAGAAATGTGTTGTGTAAGAAATATGTTGGAGGCACTGACATGTCAGTAGCACTTTAACACAATATATCATTCACTGCCTTTGGTCGGTATTGATACCATTTTATTTTACATACCTATACAAAGTAAATCTAGAGTCATACTGTTCACAAGCCAACTGATTTGACCCCCTGAGACTTTCCATATGTAATCCCACTGCACCGTTGTAATAAACATGATGTCATGTCAAGAGACAATACATAATCTTTTGCAAGTCTTTCAATTTTCATTCAGAGCTTGTCATCACTTCATGCCCATTCAGAATTGTCTCAAGTGTGTTTTATCCATATGAAGAATTCAGATCATAGTTAGGACACTTAATTTGCGCTGTCTATATGTGTGTCACTTGACATTGGATGGCAAAACTGTGTGAAATCTGCCATGTTTTACTTGGTTGCATACAAATCGGGATCAGCCCTATTCCTGTCCACAAGGAATTCGTAATGTGCCTGAAGCTGCTTGGCAACTGCCAGAAATGCCAGATAATAGTTGCACAGTCGTTTACTTACAACAGATTAGGTAGCATAAAATGCTGATAACAAATACAAGGACATGGATTGTGTTTTGCCAGACATTTTTGGAGACAATGTAAATGCTGGTTGGATTAGGCTACTAAACTATTTGACAAACGTTTTGCAAAAAATTGTTTTGGTTAAATATTTTGTGACCCTGCAAAAAAGAAGTCAACTTGCCGCTTATGCCTACATTAAGACTGCGAGAGATCTCTAAATTGTATTCCCTTCTTTTCAGATTTATTTGTATAGCAGCAATTCACTGCTTCATCTTAAGGTCCTTCACCTAGTAAGGTGAAGACCTTACAAAATTATATAAAATGTATGGATTGACAGCTGCAAGGTGGATTGGTTAGCACCATTGCTTCGCAGTTAGAAGATCCCCAGTTCGCGTCCCGGTTAGGACGCCCAGATCTTTCTGTGTGGAGTTTGCATGTTCTCCCCGTGCAGCGTGGGTTCTCACCGGGTTCTCCGGCTTCCTTCCACACTCCAAAAACATGTTGAGGTTAATTGGTGATTGTAAATTGCCCATAGGCGTGAATGTGAGTGTGCGTGGTTGTCTGTCTCTAAGTGTAGCCCTGTGATAGACTGGTGACCTGTCCAGGGTGTCCCCTGCCTTCACTCTGAGTCAGCTGGGATAGACTCCAGCCCCCCATGAGCCTAAAGTGAGGATTAAGCGGTGTAATAGATGGATGGATTGCCTTTGAGCAAACACTTTGGCAACAATAGGGAAAAAAAAAACTAATGGAAAACTAATTTACCAGGAAGGAACGTCCAGCAGAACCAGGCACCAGGGAAGGTGACCATCTGCCTTGACCAGTTGGGGTTGAGGTCAAAGGGCGAGGGTAGCAGATAGGAAACAGACAAAGAATATTTAGGAGTACAATGAACACCAGTAACTGCAGATCAGAAACATGATGCTACACAAAGTTGGTGACATGGCATGGTGGCTTATACATGTATAGGGTGAGAGAAAGAGGAGAGGAGAGGAGAGGAGAGGAGGAGAAGATCTCCAACAGTCTAGACCTATAGCAGCAGAACTAAGGGATTGTTTCAAAACCATAAACATAATGTTGATTGTGTTTTCTTTTGCTGTTTTTGCTAGGAGCAGATCAAATGAAGAAGCAAAATCTGTCAGTGAACAGATAAATATTTTTAACAAGGGGACTGAAAAAATGACAGCACTTGTACTTTCTGTAAAGCTATTTATTTTCTCCACATGAACATGATTGTTTGTAGACAGAATTGCAGAATCTAAGAATTGCACTTAAAAAGAGTTTCCCATCTGTCTCTCTAAATCAGTTCAATGAAATGAAGAATTCCTTTAAGATATGGTGGTTGCATGACATTACATTTTTTGATATAAGAGGTGACTAGCAACACTTTTCCACAGCTTTAAATCACATCATTTTCCCTGAGGAAAATTCAGCTAATCTCTTTCCCATAGGGTATTGTAAGGCATCAATGAGTTACAAATGGCAAGAGACAGTGAGAGAGAATTTTGATCTTCTTTTGTTGAGGCTGTAAATTCTTGGATAACACTCACAAACACGCCAGAAATTTTGACAACAGATTGTTGAGGATTATATTGAATAAACATTTGACCTATTTGGCACAGCTTTATCTGTGTGGGCATGGCATAAAACTGTGACTGACAGCATCAGGAAGATTTCTCAGCATGACAACAAGAGCTGAGATAGCACACAAGGATATCTGAGGGTATGTCATCCTCGTCAGTGGCCGTCGGGTAAGCTGTCATTTCAAACATTCAGCCCAGAGGAGGAACAGGCAGCACTGCAGAGATCTGTCTCCAGGGAGGAAAGTGCAGAGCTTCCCCAGAATCATCGTTTTTTGCTCTCAGCAGACATTATGTGGTTTGGAAGAAAGTGATGGAGAGGATTCACCAGTCCTGAGCTCTTCAAAGCGAATGGTGCAGACAGAACTAATCAATCACTGGACTACGCTTCAAGCTGATGAGGTTTAGACAGATTGTTAGTTCTCAGAGGTGACACATTTTTTTCACCCATTTATCTCTCGATTGTATCATTCATCTTCATTTTATCCTTCATCGCAAAGATCAGTATTTCTACTTGGTGCCACAAATGAGGCAGTTCTTGTGAAATACACACATTTCTTCCCAATCCCTTTACGAATTGTGTATCTGTTAGCTGCTCATTACTATTTATCACTCTGATATTGAAATGATTCAAGTGTGTATTTGGTTGCTTTTGCTCTATCTGTAATGTACACATTGTTACTACAGCCATGGATCGTTTTACATCATCACACAAAATTTTGTAACAGCATGAACAACAAAGAACAGACAACAATACAGCATAAAAGAAGTGTTTCTCACCTGCCATGAAATCGTAGATATACCTTCTCATTGTCATAGTACCATTTTTCTGCTCCCCTTTCCATGTGTTGCCATCTCTCCTTGTCTGTAGCACATGTTTGTCTGTTTCTGGGCCAGCCATTCCTCATAGCAGCATACCTGAGAATCATCTACTGATAAAGTCATTATAATGAGTGAAGAATAACCGTGTAGACAATGAAAACGACAGTCTCAACTCTGCCTTTAGATTTAGTTATTTTTCCCAATATGTAATTAAACCAACTCACAGTTTTGCCCACAGCCTTGATCTTGTTCTGACATATGACATCGAAATTGGACATCTCACTGTTTTTCAACAAAACCCTCTTTTATCTGATCATTTCTTATTAACATTTGAATTAACAATAAAGGACTTCAGGGCATCTACCAAGAGGTTCCATTACAGCAGATGTCTATCTGATAGCTAAACATAACAAAACAATTCCATCATCCATCCATCCATCCATTTTCTATACACCGCTTAGTCCTCACTAGGGTCGTGGGGGGGCTGGAGTCTATCCCAGCTGACTAAGGGTGAAGGCAGGAGACAGCCTGGACAGGTCACCAGTCTATCACAGGGCTACACTCAGAGACAGACAACCAAGCACACTCACATTCAAACCTATACGGACAATTTAGAATCGCCAGTTAACCTCACTATGTTTCTGGACTGTGGGAGGAAGCTGGAGAACCTGGAGTGAACCCACACTGCACAGGGAGAACATGTAAACTCCACACAGAAAGATCCCAGGCATACTAACCACCATGCCCCTTGCACCCCTGTTTCCATTATTACTTACTTCAATGCCATATGCCAACACCATGGAGAGCTGCTCCTCTAATCTTAGTCCCACACAGGTGGATAATCTTGTTAATAGAACTGCAGCTTAACTGCGTTCATCAATTGACACGGTTGCCCCCTGAAAAAGAAGGCAGTCAATTATAATAAAAGAGCAGCATGGTAGAATTAAAGCAGAATTCAAAAAGACTGGAAAGACAGTGGTGCTCTACAAATTCAGAAGAATTTCATCTAGCCTGGAAAAATAGTTTCATCACATAAAAAAGCGATTCATAGGGCCAGAACTGCTTATTATTCATCTTTAATGGAGGAAAACAAGGACAACCCCAGGTTTCTTTTCACAGCTCTGTGGAGCCTTGTGTTCCTTTGCTCTCAGTAGTGAAGATGTCATGACCTTCTTTACAAATAAAGTTTTGAATATTAGACAAAAAAATCATGAAGTCTTAGGTGCAGTGTCTCTGGATGCATCCATAGGACCAGATTTATACTTGGACTGCTTCTATGCTCACGTCAATAGTAAATTTCTCTAAACCAACAACATGTCTAGACTGGACTATTGTAATTCTTTATTATCGGGATGTCCCAATAATTCTCTTAAAGGAACCAGTAAGAGAGACCATATTTCTCCTCATTGGCTCACTGTAAAATCCAGGATAAAATTTAAAATCCTGCTTTTAACATATAAAACTCTTAATGACGAGCTCCATCTTCTCTTAAAGACCTTATTGTACCATATTATCCTAACAGAGCCCTTCGCTCTCAGACTGCAGGTCTACTTGTGGTTCCAGAGTTTCCAGAAGTAGAATGGGAGGCAGAGCCTTTAGTTATCAGCTCCTCTGTTGTGGAATCAGCTCCCAGTTTGGGTCCGTGAGGCAGACACCCTCTCTACTTTTAAAATTAGGCTTAAAACTTTCCTCTTTGATAAAGCTTATAGTTAGAACTGCTCAGGATCACCTGAACTGTCCCTTAGTTAGTTATGCTGTTATAGGTTTAGACTGCCGGGGGATTCCAATGACGTACTGAGCTCCTCCCCCCTACTCTCCTCTGTCTGTCCTCCACACAGTTATACATCCCCATTACATGTCACTAACTCTGTGTTTCCCCCTGAGGTCCTGTGTTTGTTCTCTGTAGGTGTCTCTCAATCCGGAGCTTGATGTCTCTGATCTTCGTGTCTTCATGTCTCTGATGTTACCATTTATGCAGAACTGCAAGGGCCGTGGTGGGGACCAGGGGGGTGTACGAGTATTACTCATATTGTGTGGCTTTTTTTTTTTTTTTTTTTTTTAAATTAGGTGATCTTGTAGATCTTTACCCATGGTGTAGTCAAGAGGTGCATTTTTGTCTCAGAGGTTTGTAAAATGTAGTCTACTGTGCAAACTCGGTAGGGAGAAGGTGGTAGATAAGAGCTATGGCAGATCACTGAAAATCTCTGGGTGACCCTGCATCTCTCCCTTTCAAGTTTTGTATTTAGCCATGAAATGTGATAAAGTGAAAGCACCTTGAACAGAGACTCCCTTCCGTGATCTGATTTTCTTTCAGAGGACAACATGCTTCAACAACACTTCGGTTTGATTCAGTGGGTCTAAGCTACACTGGTGCTCCTTTTTGAATATTTTTAAGAGTCCCACTGTAATTTAGTTCAGGTTATCTATAGGTTCCATTTTTTCCAATGGGGTACGGATTAGAACAGGGGTGTCAAACTCATTTTCATCCTGGGCCACATAAGCATTATGTTTACCCTCAAAGGGCCGGTTGTAATTGTAAGACTGTATAAATGTAACGACTCCTTAACTTATTGTTAAATAATTGTCTCTGCATTTGATTGTTTTTTATTATATGTACAACTATTGTGCATGTCTTTATCTAAAAGTAAAACACATGTAGCAGGGCTCCAGACTAACTTTTCCAATGGTAGCACTGGTGCTGCCAACTTTCTTTGTTGTTTGCACCAGCTAATGATTTGGTCCCCCACCCCCTTGTTTTGGTTCAGCACTGCCACAGCTATTAATCCACCATGCAGCTGATGAACAGTTGTTTTTGCATAACTTAGTTGTGTTGCAGTGATTTTGAGTGATACAAGACTTGATATCTGTAAAATGTTTTAACCTGAAAATGTCATGTCCCTGCAGCCTGTTCTGTTTCTCCTCGCTCTGAATTAAGTCCGCCAGTAGTGCACTGTGCGTAGTGCTAGCTTTAGAGATATCGTTTTATCTGTTCGTGTTTATTCGAGCTTTGCATTAAGTCCGCCTGCCTGTGGGTAGCGCTAGCTTTATAGATAGCTCTTGTCTGCTAGCCCTTTCTGTTCAGTTTCCTCGTCAGCACCTTTTGGTGTCCTCTTTTAGTTGCTCCGCTGTTTAGTCTAGTTTTAGTTTCCCGGTTCCCGACTCGGTAGTACCGAACTCGGGTCAGTGTCTTAGTTTTGTTCAATCAACCACTACTAGGTGTAGTTTGCCATGCCTGCAAACCTCCTGGAGTTTTGTACTTTTTTTCTTGTGTGTACCAATAAATTGTTTAAACCGCCTGTCTGCCGTGTCATGTTGCCTCGCGCATGAGTCTTCGAACCGTCCCGTAACAGAAAATATATTTTGTCACCAATCACCTTCTGATATCACTCATTAACTGGACAAAGGCTAATCACTTGCTGAACATGGGTATGAGTTGATGGTACATTTTACCGATGTTCCCTAAACGCCTCACATGCTGCTCTGGTAGATGCTACCAGGTGTCTGCAGTGCAGCGCCTCTGACAGGTCAGCGACCAAACATTAGTTGGAAAACAGTGGAAAGTGAGTTCTAAACAATGTTGCCCAAGTTGAAAAGTTTTCTATTGGCAGCGTTTATAGCAGAGGTTTTTATGAACTGACTTTTCTACAAGCGAGTGCATTTTTAATGTCCAGACCACTGGCCATTATGTTTATAGAGTCAGAGTTGTGATCACTGTTAAAATTTGAATCTTCCAGATTGAATGTGGGGCTACTTTTTCTTAACTGACTCAGTTGAGATCTGTCTGCCTGCACCTGAACACTTTAATCATCAGGTGTGTTGGACCTCTCCCTCTCACCTTCCTGTTTTAAAAAAAAAAACATAATCAGTTATGTCATTGGAACACAGCAACAGTGAAAGTGACTTTTACCCGTCATGCAGAAAGAGACTGAGTCAATGTGGAAGAAATCTGACGATCCAACCACAATAACTGGAGCAGCAGCTGCCTGTGCCGACTGAAGGAATCCGATCAGCCTGATGATCATCGTTCACTCTCACCACGTGAAACTTCAGCTCGCACTTGCTTAAAAATGGTCACATATGAGAACATTTTGGTCTCAGTCTGGAGCCCTGTGTAGGCACATTGCTGTGTTACAACGTAAATAACATATTACGTTACATCAGGTAAATCCTTTTAATTTATCAGATTAGGAGACACATCTCTCACAGGCCACATAAAATGACGTGACGGGCCGGATTTGGCCCGTGGGTCTGGAGTTTGACATATGTGGATTAGACCATCTGGAACAGAGCTATATATGGGTTAGCTAATTTGTCATATTCCTATTGTGATGACAAATGAGCACAACAAACACGTGAAATTCCAATTTACCACATCACCATTCAATACAATGTCAGGTGTTTCACGGTGAAAGTCTCAGTCAGTGACCATTGTCAAAGTGTGTAGATGGAAAATGACTGAAGCAAATATGATTATTTCTCACTACACAGTCCAACTTGGACAATGGAAACTGACGCCTAGTGAAAAGGCATTACCCAATATTGATGTGACAAATGAAAAAATAATTGCACTGCACACACAGATCATTTAATTCCATAAATCAAAAGCAGTAAGATAAATGCTGCAGAAGGTTCACTTATATCTCTCTGAAGGTCACGCCAATTATCTGTGATGGAAGTGCATCCTCATAAGCCCCTTTTCTATAAGCAGCAACTACACATGAATATGAATCAGAATAGAGAGTAGGAGGAAGAAGGTAGCTGTCCAGTTTTCACAGTAAAGCTGGTGATCCCAATGTCAGGATGACAGGAAAGGACAATGCCTTCATTAAGGCCCGGGAATTGGTGCATTTACATCAGAGATGCACAAGAAAAAGGGAATGTGCCGGCCAGAATTCCCGTCTCATCAGTCAGCCAGTTATCGTGGAGCAACACGATCAGATACAACCCTGATGGCACCATCCTACCCTGGAAGATGTTAGGCATTCATTTAGCTGACTGGGGAAAATGTTGATCATTGTTAGGGTCACCCCACTGCTGTTAATTCCTAACTGTTATTCTAGCCCATCTTAACTCATTTGGCATTAAAACAACAGAAATGACACCAGTGAAGTGAGGACATTTATGTTTGACTCAGCAAAAGAAACGTTTGTATTATCTTATCATAAGCATACATTGTACATTTGTATTTAAAACTGATCAAAGATCATCACAATGACTTTCTTTGTGTTACAGGTCAAATCAAGTAAAATCCCAATCCTTAAGGCGTCAGCATTGTTGTAATTTTTTGAGGGCATGGTCTAATTATTTAAATGTTTGGGGAAATTTCATGACAGATATTCACATTTGAATTAAAGGTAAGAAATGTTTTTATTGTGTGTGAATATCACTTCACCAGCTAGCTTTATATCACTTTACCTATTGGTCTTGAAATATTGGTCACTCTTGTGTGGTCCTTTCCAGAGTATCTTCATTTTTTCTAGTGAAGAGTTTTTCTTGTTTTTGTGGTATCATCATTCATTTATTTGCCTTTTTTACTTTTTTCTCTGGCAGTGTGGCAGGCATCAAGGGAATCTGTTGTGTTTTGCTACCACTTTGGCATAGTGGCTAAAATGTGTTCATTATGTGATCCACACTGGCCAAAAACATCAAAGAACAACCCACACAGCATATTTGGAAAAGGAGGCGCTAAGGAGCACAGAATAAATTTTGTTTGTGTTACAAGTAGCTCAGATTGACATTTTTTTTAGTATCCAAATTTAGTCTGTTCTTTTCCATAATATTTGCAAAGTCTAGAAGAGCTGTGTGACTATATTGTTTTATTCTCTTCACATGTGCACGGAGCCAAAAGGAAGTCTTGGGCATGCATGCTCTCAGCTGACTTGACTAGGGTAGGATGTTGTTGTGCAAGCACAAAGAGTGAGGAAGCCTGCTGAAACATAGCAGACTTTTTTCTGCTCATCACATTGTGCATGTTGTGTGTTTCAAAATTTACTTAAAGGAGAACTAAACTAGTAATATAGAGTCCTTCCCAGTCTGGCTCTTCAGGAGCTTTGTCATGTTTGAAGAGGTAAACGTGACGTTGGCATTTAGGTTTACCATCAGGAGCTGTGTAGAGGTATGCAGGGGGTAATGAAATGTTGCGATTACAAGAAAAGTAGACTAGAAACTCAAGTGTGCAGTGGTTCAACCAAAAACATTATTGTGTCAAACCCCACAAAGGTTCAATGTTAATACATAAACCTGGTTACTATTCACATGAGACCTTCAACAAGATAAATCATCACCACAGCAAGTCAGAAAGGAACAAAAACCATTCAATAATTATCACAGTTCATTTATTGTAAGCAAAAGAAAGAGAATCCAATTTGTGTTTTCCTTAGTTCTTTGTTATATACAGTTCAACCCATCAACAACAATATTTCCAGCAATCCAACAAAAAAATGAAGCAAAGTCAAAACGAGGAAATACTTCTGTCACTGTCCATGAAGCTCGGGAATAATGATCCAACTCGAAACGAATAATCCAACTCAAAGCGCTCTGTCCCGTTAAGGAACAGAGGAATTGTCACAAAAGAAGAAGAAGAAGAAGAAGAGGGACAAACAAGGTCGCTCTGGACTTTGCAGATTCATGTGAACTGTGACGTTTCACCGTGTTGCCGTTTTGCGTCCTCCAGTGACGGTCCGATGGAATGACGGAAGCAGGTGGTTGTAGTCAGCGGAAACTGTCGCTTTCCCTGTGAAGGCCGACACACCAAGGATCCAGTCAACACTGACGTACCGAACGCCATATTGCTCTGGAGGAGGCCAGATATAGGGAAGTAGCCGGGCCAGCTCAAACAGAGCACGGAAAAAACAGACCCATATTACTGGCTGGCATGCTAGCAGGGCAGAGAGGCCAGGTAAGTGGACAGAACCATACATTATGCTTTCTACATTTCATACCTTATATTTTGGCTGTCGCCACAAGTGTTTGGAGTTGTACTAAAGGGGCTGCTGCGTCAATGCGCGCCGCCATTCGTTGAACATGGGGAACCTCTTCAGGTCCTGTTAGGTCTTCAGGGACACAATGACACACACGATGGTGTGACGATGGTGAAGCTGCAGATGCTGCCCAGAGCTAGCTGACTGTCTGTCCGTCCTGAACGATGTCGTCCCCTCCAGCTGTATGTCCGTCTAGGATGTTGTCATGGAGCCATGTTTCTGTTAAAGCAAACACACAGCAGTCTTTCCACTCTCTGTGGGTTTCTCTCAGCAAACGCAGCTCAAAAATCCAGCTTGTTGTGGAGGGAGCGGACATTGGAGAGCAGGAGCAACGTTCCTGCTGGTCTGGAGGGGTTAGCCTTTAGCATGGATCCTGGCTCTCTTCCCCTTCTTTTGTTTACGTTCGTATCGTTTGCACATCCTTCTCTCTCGGGTAACTGCCGGCGTATTCTCTGATCGGACTCTGTGTTGGTGTAGTATGTCCAAATCACAACCGATCACCACAATTCCAGCGCCGTTCACCGTCCTGATGCCTAGCAAAGTCTCCTGGTTGCAAGTTTTGCGGAATAAACATCTGGGATAGAAAAGACACTCAAAACGTTCATTCTCGCTGTCTCCTGAAGGGGCCGCTGCGTCCATGCGTACCGCCATCACCATGGCAACCATCCATCCATCCATCCATCCATTATGTATACACCGCTTAATCCTCACTAGGGTCATGAGGGGGCTGGAGCCTATCCCAGCTGACTTAGGGCGAAGGCAGGGGACACCCTGGACAGGTCACCAGTCTATCACAGGGCCACACTTAGAGACAGACAACCAAGCGCACACACATTCACACCTACGGACAATTTAGAATCACCAATTAACCTCAACATGTTTTTGGACCCACGCTGCACGGGGACAACATGCAAACCCCGGTGCCCCCACCGGGACGCAAACTGGCGACCTTCTTGCTGCGAGGCAACAGTGCTAACCAACTGCATCACCTTTTAACCATGGCAACCCAATACTAATAATAGGAACAAAAATTTAGGATATCTCTGTGTCTGCTTCTTTAATTTAACCCAGTTTAAATCTGTCGTCCAACTAAATGGAAGTGAAATGTGAAGATCATTAGACTTACCCTTAGAGTTCGAGTTAACTGTAAGAATCAAAGTATATTAAAACTGTACTATGATGTTACTATTTTCTATATTAAAGATATCAAAAACTGAAGAGATCAAAACTATGAAATCTCACACATGTTGTTTGAAAAAAAAAAAAAAAAGGAAACCAGGCAATGCACCCCAAACCATTTCAGCTGGATTTTGGTGTGTGGTTGTGGAGATCAGACCATCTGATGCAGTACTCCATCACTTTTCACTGTTTCTTGATCAAACAGCTCTTACAGAGCCTAGGGGTATTTTTTGAGTCATTGTCCAACTAAGCTCAGCCCAGTTGGGACCTAGTAATACTGCAGGATGCTGTGGTAGCCATGTTGGTCAAATGTTGCCTTGAATTCTGAAGGTGATGCACCACTCTGCTCCTGGCACATTGTCCCCTTGAAAAACTAATGATGGTCCCACTAAGTTCAAACCAAATGGAATATGTGTCATTGAAGAATGCTTTTGTAATCATGCAGGTTATGTCTTGAATTCTGAATAAATGACCGATGTCCCTACCAAAGCCTCACTTCTCTGTCTGACTACTGCATCCTGTAAGTAAACTGTAGCAATCCAAGATAGTTTATGACCTGTTTAATGTTTGCATAGGAAGTCTCGGTCTGCAAATAAAAATAGTGTGCAGGCCCATAAAAATGTATCATAATATCCGCTTGTTTGTCTGCAGACATTTTATAGTAGAGAAAATTACTGTGGTCAATACCATGAACAAAGTTTTCGTTCCTCTCTATTTCAAGTCTCTCAAAAAAGGTATGGTAATCTTACATTTCTGTTAAGTGACTTTTCCCTACATTCGGCTCTAAGAAAAGTGTGTTGCAACTGCACTGGAGTGCTAGAATACTGTATCATCTCCATTCCCAAAAGCAGGGCAGCTCTGCTTCTGTTGGTCAAAACAACACATCTGCTGGGTCACAGTTAAACAGAAGTGAACTCTGACTTGCAGGTTGAGCTGACATCGTGCTGAAACAGGAACATTGACTTTCCTCTTTTCTTTAAAGGAAGTGAATGGTAAACATAGCACTTTTTTGTAGGACTTAGGTGTACTATGACCACACTTTACCAGTGTGCCCATGTGCCAGCTTGTATATTACCAGGAATCTAAAACCGAAGCAGCTAAATGGAATTCATCCATCTTCCATTTGTTTACACTTTTCCTATTTGGACATGTCAAAAGTCTTGTACAAAAATATAGTAAAAAATACAAAATATTGTGCTTTTGTTGTCTTTACACTACATCCTCCTCAGAATAACAATCAGACTCACAACAAGCACACATGCTGATTTCTTTTTGAGCTTTACTTCAAAGTATGAGTAAGTACAGACAGTCAAGGTGTGACTGTATCACTGTGCTTACTGTGTATGATAGGTTGATATCTGAAATACAAACTGGAATGAGGTTGCGTACAGGACAGTCAGCAAAAACAGAACAGCCTATATGATGTCTCTTTTCCTGCATGTATCCTTGACACACAGTGTGAGCCTTGGACGAGTGTGTGTGAGGTTATGAGAGACAGAGCCATATAGGGAGGCGAGTGAAAACAGAGTTTATATGGATCCGTCCTGACCTCTGAAAGAGAGAGAAAAGTGAGCAGGGCAGAGTTTATTAGATTACGACTGATCTCTGGTGACGGACTGCCCTTCCAGGTACATAGATGCAGGGCAGGGATGTTAGAATCTCAGCTCCATACTGCCATCAAATGGAGGAAATATGATGAGTTTCTTGATGCAACCCCCCTGCTGAGGTTTTAACTGTAGGGCATGCCACTGAGCTACTGCAAAATAACAACCACAACTTACAGATATTTCCTACTGGGAAAATCACTTGATAATTGATTTTGTGTGACTCCTTAGAAGAAAAAAAAAATCCAGCTTTATTGGACACAAAGAACTGACCTCATCAGAAAATTTTAATAACTTGGACTTGCTGTTGTCAGGAGTTTCAGTCCCTATATTAAAAGACCTGTCAATCAGTTTGTGAGTGACAGCTGTAGCCAGTCTTCAACAGTTTTAAATGCAAGAATCACCAAAAGGCACATGCACATTTAAACCTCTTTAGAATTGTTTGGTTTGGCATGTTGAGATGGAACCAACAGCATCTGTCATTATCAATTGACTGTAATAATAATTTTTATGTCAGAGAATAGTGAAAAACACCCATCACAAGTTCCTGTCGATCGTCTTACCGATTAATCCCCTAATTGTTTCACCTCCATAGATTGTCATGTAAAGTATAATTTTTAATCACCATAGGAATGAAAGGAGGGGGAAAAACAAACCAATTTATGATGCAAGCTTAAATTTAATTATAGATGTTAAAATCACAATTCTTTTCATTCAAACAAGCTGTTGTTGGCTGTCGGGAGACTGGAACATAGCACCCAGTGTTTGACCATGCACTTATCCAGTCAATGTGATGGTTAGTGGCAGCTCAGTGTGAGGGATCCTATGAGCAGTGGGACCAAAGTGGCTTCTAACAATGTTTTATATTCATATTATTCATAACTTAAGTAGTAGTAGTAGTAGTGGCAGCAGAAGTAGTAGTAGTCGTAGTAGTACTAGTAGTATCGGGAGAGAAAGTGATAAAGTAAGTTGGGTGAGTGGGAGGCCAGAGGAGAGATAAGGCCTTAGTTTGTAATGATTTGTGGTAAAAGATTTGTTTGATGTTTTATGGGTAGGTTGTTCCAACAAATTTAATGTGTGTGCCTTTTTAATGGTTGTATGTATCTGGACATTGCATACATCTACAGATCACCGTTTTCCTGCATGTGTCCATCTTTTCAGTTTTATTCGTTTACAGAGAAATGAAAGTAATGACGAGCATGTGGCCCAAACAGAGTAAAAGCACATATATTTTATCACAAATAAAGGATAATAGTTATGAACGATATCATTGGGATCACTTTCAGAGCGATCTCAGAACAGCTTCTCTCTCTGATTCCATGGTGATGAAAGACGCGCAGTAGCACACCCCTGTGCTGACGCTGTGGCGACTTTCTCAGTGTTTTCTGATTTCCAAATCGTCTACTAACATATACATACTCAACATGTTTATACTGCATACTAGTGTAAGGATTATAATGCAAACTGTTCCCACTGAAGTATACCAGCCTAGTGTATCATCACATAGCTGCTGAACAACTGGCTCTAGCTCTGTTCATATATCACTTTACTAACTTTTGAAAACATTTCAGCTGAGAATGTAACCATGAAGATGACCAGTGTGTGTTCATTTCATCCAGAAAACGCCTGGATATTTTTTGCCTTTTATATTTGAATGGGATAGACTGGCGACCTGTCCAGGGTGTCCCCTGCCTTTGCCCTAAGTCGCCTGGGATAGGCTCCAGCCCCCCCGCGACCCTAGTGAGGATTAAGCGGTGTATAGATAATGGATGGATGGATATTTGAATGGATATGGAGCTTATACGCAGCTGGAGCACACGATAGCTGCTCAGCGCCCACGTTTACAGAATGATAATGTTTGTCAGTGTGGGCGCACACATCTTTATCGTGATCTCTATAGTTATTAGTGTGGATGGGCCATAACAGTAAAACTGGTGAATGTCTAACTGTCGGAAGAAAAGAACGACAAAAACATCACAACAGGCGCTGTCTAATCGGAAAAAAAAACATTGCCCAGACACGAAAGACAAGTCCAATTGAAATGTATTGGTTTGAAATTCATGGTGGGGAACACGAAAAATTTGGGCAATACAACAGCTGCATGTGTGAATGGTCCCTGGTCACTAATCCATAAAAGTCCAGCTAAAACACCAGCAGTGTTACTTTGAGTTGTATGATGTGATCCAAGAAGGGATTTTTAAAAATGTTAGCATCAGCATTCATTCAAAAACATCACAGAGATGCTTAATACACAGTTCATGTGTCAAAATCACAACAGACCTTTTGCATGTGTTTTGTGCTTTGCTCTTTATAATATGAGAATTTCATTAGTTACCAGCGCTGCTGTTCAGTCTGCAAAAACTAGGCAGGCACACACATATTGGTCCTGCTGCTGTCTGATGCTGCAGATATTTTAGTTCCAAACAGCTGGAAGAAACACACTTCAGCTCCTCTTAACATATTTTGGGGAAAAACACTACGACTACATTCATGGAGAGTATCATTATTCTTTAAGCTGTTAATGTCTGTTTCATCGCAGCAAGGTTTCATTATTATGGAGATTTCCTGTCGGTGCCAAACAGATTTTAAATTGCACGAGACAAATACATCTCTGCCGCTGAAGTGTTTGCGGCGACCTGAAAGCTTCCAGCTTGAGAGGACGGTGACGACGCCCGCTGGACGTTTGGAAAACACCGCCTATTTTGCTTTGCATACCGCCTCCTGTGTGAAAGGGGCATCAGAGAAACGTCCCAGGAAGCCGCTCTACTTTTCTGCCTGTCCATTGGGTATAATTTTGTGACGCAGTTTTGTCTAGCCAATTAGATTGCTTTTGTCGGCCGGGTAGTGTCGCGGGAACTGCTAGACACTCAAAACAACAAACCACAGAGGGGTTCAACAAGTGTTCAGGTGAGGGAGCCGAGTTTCTAATGCGAGTTCTGTCATTACAAGAGTGACACACTTGTGCCAGTGAAAGTGTAGTGCATAGGTTGCACGTCTTTGTAAACGTCAGCTCACTCCGTTTGCCAGCTAACTAGCTAAGTAGATAAACTGCTACTTAGCTGCCGTTGGCTGTGTCAAGCTTCCCACAAAAACGGTATTAAGGCAATACCTCTTCAAAATACAAGCCAGGCGTTCACGGTTAGTACGCTGGTAGTCAAATAACATTGTGAGATGTAAGGGGAGCCTCTGTCTGGATTGGGCTGCCTTTAATAGCGAAGGCTTTGACAATATGAATCATTGTTTGTTGACATTATCTAGATTTGTTTAGACCTCATTCGTCAACCAGGTTTCTTCTCATCGGCACAAATATTCTATCGTCCCATCTTAGTGAAAGTTTCTCAGTGAAACTATTTGACCATGCATTATAAATCTAGACTGCGACACAAAAACTAAGACAATTTTTTAGTGAAACGGACTGAATTTAGATATTTTAATAGACGATTTGTTAGGTGCGACTTTATTTTGACAGTTGAAACAGGAAATGGTCATGTTTTATCGATGTCGGTTTACAGTCATGCTTGCTAACGAGAGCTTCTTCTGGCGACGTCCGGTGTCTTGTTAATGTGGTTTAAAATGCCAGCCCCTCTTCGTAAGTCTTTGTACGTCGATGGATACTTTGCACTTGCATAATTAATAAACGTCTTTTCTCTGAACTTGTGTCTAAGGATTTGTTAACGACTTGACTAAACGTCCCTTAAATGCACATCCGAATTCATGGCGATTAAAACTGACTCCAGTAAACGAAATGTAGTGACAGCTGGTCTTCAACAGCATTTCTAATGAGGGTTGTTTAAGGGATGTGTTTTTGGTTTTTCATTACCAACATAACAGATTTACTTGCTGCTTAAACAAAATACAGTAATCGAATATGTATCCGGCTGAAAACTGTATTCCCCCCCCCAAAAAATGTCAGTATTTGGGGAACACATTGTGGTACTCCCAACTTTGAAATAGGCGGCAGTGGCCACGGCAAGACAGGGAGATACTCATTGTTAAGTCATCATTTTTATGTGGATTCACAAAGGAATGTTAAGCCAAGGTTCACCTACCAGCTCAGTCTTCACAGCAGCAGGAGTTTGCGCAGTTGTTATGGAAATAGCTCAGGTGCAACATGACCAAACTATGGTCCTTTTGTCATGACTCATCTCTCCGTTAAAAACTGAATAAAGTCCACCCACTGACGAAGACTGTGTCTCACAGATGAATGCTAATAAGCAGAGCTTTAGTTAAGCTTTTTCTTTCTGTGTCAAACTCATCTTTATGTCTTCACACATTACTAGGACTTACAACCAATTATTGCATTTTATTTTTGGTTAACAAGATGTTTTTTGGCCATATGTTCTAAAATGTCTCAATGTGAACTTGAATGTACTGCTTATTAACAAAACAATATATAAATCAAAGCAGCGTTTTGTATTGCTACCAGTAGTGAAAATAACATTGATGATAATGTTTTATCTGTAAATGCCATGTAGAACTCCTGTTTTGATGCCTAAAGTAAGTGACAACATTTGTTGTCATAATGTTTTACAAAAAATTGGTTCAATTTTCCTTTCTTCTTTTTCAGTTGTATAGCTCCCCATTGACTGATGGAGGGAGCATTATCACTATGTCTCACAGACTGACTAAGGAAGAACTGGATGCACAGTTTGAGCAATTTTTGAAAGAGGTAATATACCATCTACACAACTGTAGAATTGTTGAGAGATGACCGTTTGAGCCATTAGGTACTGAATGCATTGCATGGTAGGAAATGATCTGTTCATCTGTAAATGTTAATGTGCCTCTCAAACTGTTTTGTAAGTATAGCTCTGAGTGTGCTTCCTGCCCGTCTCATAAACAGCCAAGCATATCCTTGGTAACGGAGCAGATTATGAGTGACATGCAAACAGCCAATCATTTAACAGGCTGTTATTCAGCTGCACTGTCAGTATGTGATACAACAACAGAAGGAGTGTGAGAAAATGAGTACAGACAGAGAGGAAAGTTAGCTTTCTAGTATGGCAGCTTTTAGTGTTTTCAGTGTGTGACCAAGGCTACAACACAGCTGTGTGGAAACTGTGCCCAAGAACTGTTCCCCGACCAGGGCTGGGATGTAGGGATGGGTATAGAACCTCCGTATCAAATTGAACGAGCCCCTCGGCTACGTTTTACCAGAGTATCATTTAGCTGTTAACAACTCTTTACTGTTATGCACTAAACACCAGGTCAGTTTCCTTGTATGTGGAAACTTGGCAATGAAACCTTTCTGATTCTGCAATGATGTTTTAGACATTAGGGAGAACGTTATGTTGCAAATTGTTTCTCACTACAATAAAACACTCGTCTATGATGCATTTTTAACTTTCCAAATTCAGAAGAAAGTTATCTCTGTTGCAGCCTGTATGAGTGGCAGAGAAGCTCTGTCACCCACCTGTAGCTCAATGCAGCACAGACTCTTCAACTTAGTGACAGAGGAGAGATGTAAATGTTGAAAGTGGGGTGAAGTTGATGCAAACAGTGTTAGCCTAAGCTTTTAATTCTTATGTAATCCTGGGCAATATAATAAAAAAATGCATAACATTTTATTGGGTGAGTAACACCTGCATCAGTCTGTCCACAATGCCATGACATCATCGCAACATTAGTGTCTGTGCTGTAATTTGTTCAAAAGATTGCTATTTATTTTGACCTAAATAATTATTATCACATCACAGTATATAATAGTGATTTGTTAAACACAATGCTGTTGCAGATTGCTGCTCAAGAATGTGAGTCTATATACAGTATGGGTATATACTGCATCTTAATTCTGTTTAGCATCAGTAAGTGTGCCATTAAAGTGCCATATCGATGAGCAGTATCAGTATGAGGAGTAGTGCCATTAAAATATTGACGATACCCATCACTAGTGGGAAAACAACAACCTTATTCTGTCACCATAACTTCTTCCACATTTTGGAGAACATGCCACCAGCCACGACCCTCATATCAAGAAACAACATACAGACAGTCCACGATGGAGAGGAACTCAGCAACAATATCATGTGACAAAACATCCAAATGATACGAGGACATAACCCACACAGTAGCATTCTGCATTGCTAAGGATATGCTACCACTGAAATGAAACACTCTTTCCTGGTAGAGTTTTCACCTGTATTGTCAAGTCCTAACCTGTGTTCCTTGGTGAATATGCTAAAATAGTTAAATAAAAAAACAAAAATGTTGTTCTCTTAGTCCTTATTTAAACCAGGTTATGTTAAAAATCATCAATAATTATCGATTATATTGACTGATTTAAAAATTTTACCATGATACACATTTTGGCTGTATTGCTCAGCCCTGGTTTAATATGCACAGTTTGATATTAACAACATCTCTCTGATTTGACAATGATTTCAGTCCGTTTCAGATGACTCGATTGATTTGGGAAGCCCTGACAAGCAGCCCTATGCTAAAACCAGCCAGAAATCAGCCCAGAAACCAACAGTGGCATTGTGGCAAGATGACGATCACAGCAGTGGAAGTACAGGGAGAGGTAATGTTGAAAAGAAAGCTTTCCTTGATAGTACATCTATCATACTGCATGTGTTAGCCTCCAGCCCTTTTCAGATGTACAGACTGTAATGCCAGTGGCTGCACTTTTTTCAATGTTTAAGCTCTGCCATTTAGGCAGGAAAACACAAGGATTTTCCTATAAAAATAGTCTTAAGTGAAAAAAAACCCAAAAACAAGTAGAGGTCACTGACTCACGAGGGAGATGAGACAGAAAACATTGCTCGGTTTATTTTGCTGTGGATGCATTATGTGAGATTGTGTTATCAAAACAGTTGACTGTGTGGTGTATTGATAGAATTAATAGATGTAAATTTAATCTGTGTAGCTCCCTTGACATTACCATGGAGTACCACTATTGTATGATATTTTGATATTTAGTAAAGTTGTAAGGTAGTTAAAGGCTGGTGTAGTCAGTATTTTGGCATATTTTTGGGGGGCAAAATTCCACTTTAACCTTTTAGCATGTTGTTACTGGAGTAGCCTGAGAGGAAACTAGACTTCTACACCTCCTCTTGTCTCTGTTTTCAAGCTTTAGATGGTGAGGACAGAAAGTGGTGGTGCAATGGGACTTAAACCCAGCTGTAATGTCGCGATAGCAAAACTCTGACCTCGATACAATACCAGCCCAAATAAATCAATGATACCACAGTAAAATCCTAAAATATTATAGAATGTAATGAAACAGATGAGAGAAATGACACCTATAATTAGTTTTTGACTGACTGCACATTTTTTTACACAATTTTAAGTTGCTGACTGTAAATGGAGGGGACCCTCTTTCACTTGACAATCCTGCTCTGACCAAATCAGATTAATAGCATTATTACAATTATAAACGTTTATTAGAATGATGTAGATCGTAAACTACCTTTGCGAGAGTCTGTTATCATTTATTTATTTATTTTTTTAAATAAGGAATTCGATGAAATAGAAAACTAGAAAATTCTCACAGAGTGCAGGCCTCTGTTTAGATGGTGTATTGACTTGACTTTTGTGTTTAGTCTATTTTAATGTCTTCTGTAGTGAGCAGGTAAATAATCCTTTGATCTTCATCACAGGAAATGCCAGACTTCCAGCTAGTCATCTACGTTTATTGTTTTTATGCTCATATATTGTAATCTAAGTGTTGCTAAATGTTTTCTCGTTTAAGTTCTCATATATGTAGGTATGTTTTTGACAATGAATTAGTGCATTTATAACACTATTGGATTACTGTAAATAATTAGATCAATGTTATAGTGTTGTTAAAGCTTTCACATGGCATGCAGTAATATAATGTTCCCTATACATAATTGCTGTCTTCACTAACTTTATATTTGAAACCAGATATCACTTAATAAAGCTGTGTTAAATAGACTCAACACACCATCTGGGAAAAGGTCTTCACTCCACTGAGTGCATTTCCTAGTAACAGAAATAATTACTGACAAAGATGTTAATGCCAAGTTAACAATTACCAGTACTGATTGAGTAAAGTTAGTCATTATAACTGGTGCTGTTGATTTGAACTTGCTTGTGAGCCATGATCAAGTAAATGTTACCAGAGTGAGGGTATGTTTTACTATAGAGATATTTTCCCAATCAGGGAAGTCAGTGAAAAAATTTGAAGCCAAGTTGAAGTTTTTATTGCTCATAGCTAATTTACCTTGTCAAACCCTGGTGGTGAAAAGCATTTTCATCGATATAGTATTACATTTGCATGTTGCTCTTAGAAATCTTTGTATAAGTCAGCATGTCTGTTGGCAAGATTTGTTACTATTCTGAATGTGTTGGCTTCCTCCGAATAGTGAGCTGCTATCTGGCCATTTTCCATGGTTTTCTTGATAATAACCAAAATCACTTAAGTTCTTACATCAATAGCTATGGCATTGTACTGCCAAAATCAGTGCTTTTAGGCATTCCATGTTTTCTTTTCTGTCTGTTTTAGTCACAGGATACACACAGGAGTTAGTACTTGATTGCATAACCATTGTTTTGATGACTGCAGCCATGTGTCTTGGCATGCTCTCCACCAGCTTCTGACATTGTCTCATCTCTGCCCCATCTTGTGGGGCAGAGAGACGTTTCCTGCTGTGACCAGCTAGCAATTTGGTAGTACCATGTTCAGCCTGTTTTTTCTTGGTGTAATGAACGGCTGTCTTGGAGATCTTCAGTTTTTTTTCGCTGTCAGTCTCTCACTCAGGCCAATAACCAGCAGTGCCAAGATGGCTGCCTTTGTGGCTTCACAACTTCTGAGTTGTGCTATGGGTTGAATGTAAGCAGGAAAACCACTAGGCCTTTGCATGTGCAGCGTTGCTTATGACATGAAATGGCCTCTTATATAACCTGGGAATGCAATTAAGCTTAAGCATGTCAAACACAACATCACGTATTATATAATCAGCTGCATTTTTTGTCGTGTTAATTGTATTCTTTAGGTAATATACCTTGAGTTGTACCAGGCATTAAAATGAACAAGAACTTAAAAAAAACAAGGGTGATCTAATCATTTCTTCCATGACTGTATATATGTTTATTATTTATTTTTTTTACTCTTTCAGAAAACAGTACATTCAGAACAAGATTTGATTTTAAATAAGTAAATGTTGATTCTTCAGCACATTAAGTAGTGTTTACAACAGTCATTTTATTACATAAATACCTTACTGGAAACAACTGTAGCATTTGCTGAGTAAGAAGATATGTGCCAGACTAAGCTAGTAAGGCTACATACAGACAGCTTTTGTATTATTTTATACTATTGGCTCAACAAGCATGTTGTGCTGTGTGAAATATACCAACAGTGGAGGGGAGACAGTTCTTACATGTTTCTAATTCTAGCAGTTGAAGCATGTAAAATAATCTTTTGTCTTTAAGAGTTAGAAAGGATCATTTTAAAAGTATTTGTGTGATGAAAACATGAACTTACAAGCTTTGAGGTGAATATTGTATGACTATCAAACAAAACAACATTTCTTGCAACAGCCTCAACATATTCTTATATTTTATGCTATGTTCGTTTACGATTCACTGCTTGTAACAGAAACTTCTTTTAGAGTTGTTATTAGGGCAGAAAAACGTAGGTACTTCTGAGACTGAAAAACTGCTGTGGAAGGCTAGCGATTGGTTAAGTTAGAAGATAGTGCTGATTAGTTGAGAACCAGAGTGCCATTTTTCTGCTCTGTTGATGTCATTGTCAAGCAGCAGTTTTTTCTTCTCTAAAATCGCCATCAGCGTCTTGAAGGTTAACAACAAACTCTCCATTGTTGCATTTATTGTGTGCTGACAGTACTAAGTTACACCCTGTACTACCATTCATCATTGTTTTGGTGCACTCTGAGTTAAGGTTGCTGTTAAAACTTCCAGATCCTACACCGCAATACAAACAGAAGGTCTGAAAGGGCCAATCACAGGGCTGTTCCTGCTGATGTTCATGCCTCATGTGTCCTCTGAGTTGTTTGCACTAGAAATTTTGCCTGTTGACAACTGTTGGTGTTGACNTAGAAATTTTGCCTGTTGACAACTGTTGGTGTTGACCTCACAGACTAAATGCAATATCAAGTAATTCATCAGGAAAAGAATCTGCAAATGATTCAATTCAACTCAGTTCAGTTCAATTTTACTTGTATAGCGCAGTTTACAACATATGTCAACACATGGCACTTTGTAAGGTGAAAACCTCAAAAGATTCACTCATGGTGACTGTGGGCTATAACCTCATTTTTGCATCCAATTGTCTTCACTTAAGAGAAGAAAAACATCAAATTAACACAGCAGTGACTCTAAGAAGATGTTGTCTCACTATTTATTCAAATATAGTACCTCTTTCTCCTTAACTTGTATTCCAGTTTACTGATCTCTCCTTGTCATTTCTCATTACCCAATTTCAACATGTTTCTCCTTATACCTGTTCTGTCTTTTGATTTACAGTTGTAGAAAAACGGCCCCATCTTTGCTCTTTTTGCACATCTTTCAGTCACAAAGTGAACACACACTACCTCCATTCAGTCATACAAATTCAAAATGTGCAAATCTGTATGTGGGTGCACTTTGTCACAGCTGTGTTTTTCTGCTTTGTCTTGTTTTGAAAACTTTCCCTTTCTTTTTCTCATCTTTCCCAGCAGAGACAGCCAAACGCAGATTTATCAAAGCCAAAAAGTGCCAGCCTGAGAACAATGAGGGTGAGAGGAAGTTGAAAAAATATCCCATGACAAAGAGCTGTGCCAACAGTTCTTTAACTACATCCACATTAGGCTGGTTTATTTTAAAACAGTGTTTACGTGCGAAAACATCATGCATTAATGGAGCAATGGCTCCATCTTTCTCAGTCAAACACTGATGGTGCATTTGCTACCCCCCAGTCTGATCGTGCAATGACAGTAATTTTAGAAACAATGCACATTGGTCTCGACTGGAAAGTAGAAACGCACTTAGAAGTAGAGTTGACGTATTAAATTAGCTCATGGTCTTTGCCAGAGTCGTGCACTGCTGTTTACACTTTTTGTTGTGGCTGTGACCTATGTGACTCTGTGGTGACACTGGCAACACATTTGATCGCAAGAATGTGTAAGACTAATGGTCAGTATGTGAATATGACTTAGAATACATTTAGTCTTGTGTAGTTCAGATATTTCATTCAGACTACAATGGATTTGACTGGACGGACCATATACATGACCTTTTTTTACTTCTTCCCCCCCTGAAGATTTCAGCGGGGAACCCCTTTACAAGCCAGTCCCCCAACCTCGCTGCAATGCGCCGAATAAACCCATTAATCCAGAAGAAACTCTCAAAAACACAGTTTTGGAAGATTCACAAACTGTGGAAAGACACAGAGCTCCATCTGATGACTTGTGCTCCCACAGTCTGAGCAGTCCCATGCATGAAAACCTCCAGTGTGTGTCAGGAGAGGGGAGTCCTGTCGACACTACTGAAACTCCTCCAGCCAGCACTTTTAGCCATTCCCAGGGGGACAGTGAAGATGGTAACTTCCACTCCGCCCCCAAACCCCTAGTGATTTAGTCCCCCGGCAAGATGGTAGTCTCACTAATTTCCCTTTTCTCTTGTGTTTGTCTCTTTTAAGCTTTCATTTTTTAATTTTATGTATTAACATTATTGCCATCCTGCCTGCCACATGGGCCTGGAGACTGATGTTGTGCTTGCTCACTGATGCATTAGCCATACAATAGGACATACCGGTAATTAGTTTTGTCATTGAGTGCCTGATCAGTGCCTGATGACAGTTCTTTAATTACAAAGCTCTTATGAAATCCTTGCAACTGACTATGATTCGGAAATTGATTATTTATGAAATGGCAGGACCCATTTCATAACTGAACAGGTGAGACATTTTTCACAAAAAAAAAAAACATTTATAATCCAACACATGCAGAGCAGAAATCATATAATTTCACTGATAATAAAAACACAGTTGATGGGTACAAGTACAGTGACAACACTAGGTGGCAGCATGGGACCTTAAGAAACAATCCACTGTGTGTGTGTGTATGTGTGTGTGTGTCCTGCCTTTTTGAAGCAATAATGTGGTTTCTTGTGATTGTGTCAGGTGTAGAATCCACTGCATGGTCATTCTTGAGCTCCCACTTTGTTGTTGCATATTATATTTATATTTGTCCACATGTACTGCCCGTATTGCCTGTGTATTTGTATATCCGACAGTCCGTATTGTTAGCATAGGAGTAATAAATACCAGTAAGTATAATAAATAGATGGTGTACTTAGTTTTTTTAATCATAATCTCTGTTTAGATCAACTTGTGTGACTGGTGTGACTTACACGATAAGTTACAACAGCCTCATTGTTCTGTTTTCTTTCTTTATTTTATTTTATTTTTTTTTAATGTTAAGGACTGCTGGAATCTGCAAAGTCTTTCAGTAAGTCTTTGAGAAAATCTCACCCTATTCAAGAGGAGGATGAAGATCCAGAAGATACAGGTTTGAAGAAAGAAGGGCTGGAAACTGCTTTCCTCAACCAAGACAACACAGAGACAGAGGGTGAGTCTGGGAAAACTGAAATGAACCAAGTAAGACTGAGATATGGAGCAAAGATACTGTTATTTACAAGTAGCATGTTACAGCTGGTGCTGCTGCTGCTGCTACAGCTGCTGATTATGTTGAGCCTTATCCTGGCTGTATCTCTAGCTTGTTTTTGAACCTAGTCATGCACCTGTCCCTTTGCGCATGTGCCTAACAGTTAGAAATCCTGTGGGCCTGTAGTCCTCATTGAGTTTTAATGCTGTGGAAATATAATGTGGAAGTATGGTTTAGTATTCATTTAATTTGTAGATGCCCATACGCAATATTCAACCGTATCTGTGTTTTTATTCCTGTTTACAGTATTTGTTCAGAAATTACCATTGTGTATAGGAACAGGGAACAACATACCGCTAGGAATGTATTATTCAATGTCAAAAGGAGTGTTGAAAAACTTTTGTTGCACCCAAACGATGACCTGGTACAAATCAGTGCAGTTAATTTAAAAAAGTTACTCTGGAACCCCGTCCCATAGATGCTCAGTAGGCATGAGAGCTGGAGAATTTTAAGGCCAAGCCAGCACCTAAGATGCTGTTATGTTACTTAAACCCTTTCTGAGCAATTTTTGGGCATTACCCTTCTGAAAGAGGTTGCTGCCATCAGGGAATACCGTTGCCATTAAGGGATGCATATGGTCTGCAACATTGTCTCGGTGTGTGTCAAAGTAACATCCACATTAATGCCACGACCCAAAGTATCCCAGTAAAAAATTGCCCAGAGAATTACACTGCCTCTGCTGGCTTGCCTTCTTTCCGTAGTGCATTCTGCTGCTATGTCTTACCCAATAAATGATATATATGCATTCTGCCTTCCACATAATGTAAAAGACATATGACTAATAAGACCAGGCCACCATCTATGCAGCCCCATACGCAGCAAGGTGTGATGCACTGTTTTGACACCATTCTATCATAGCTGTCATTAA
>NW_007577893.1:44752-60629 GCF_000690725.1 Stegastes partitus
CTCTCTCTCTCTCTCTCTCCCTCTCTCTCCCTCTCCCTCTCTCTCCCTCCCTCTCTCTCTCAGGTATGGCACCAGTTGTGAACATGACCAGTATGGGCTTGGACACACTGGAGGAAGAAGAGGAGAAGGCCAGGTTCTTTGCCCAGCTTGAGGTGGGAGCTTTGTCAACTATAAATTACTCCAAGCTGAACAGAGACCTGGACTCAACAGGTTCTACCATCGCCACTGACCTCAGGTATGCAGACAGCCAAACAGTTTTATACCCCTCCTGCAGTTAAGAAGTGTAGAAGTACTCTAGAGCAGATCAGTCATTAGGGGTCTGGGACCTGTTGATGCCAGACTTGGAAATATCTCCATGTGTCCATGGATTAGTAAAATCCCAGCTGTGGAATTCAGTCTAATCAATGTGTAAAAGCTGTTATAGCAAGTAAAAAGCCATTTTATGTGCTGGATATCTGGTTTGCACCAACATCTCCAGCACCAACACATACACACAGAACAATTCTGCGCCTACGGCCCCTCCGACCACCACCATGTTTGTTATATACGGAATGTAAAGGACATATCCTGGTCAAAAGTAATCCCGAGGTTCTTTACTGTGGAATTAGAGGCTAAGGCGATGCCATCCAGACTAACTGTCTGGTCAGATAGTGAGTTTCTGAGGTGTTTAGGGCCAAATACAATAACCTCAGTTTTGTCTGAATTTAAATAAAGGAAGTTACAGGTCATCCAGACCTTAATGTCCTTCAGACATGCCTGGAGTTTGAGTAACTGACTGGTTTCATTTGGCTTCATAGATAAATATAACTGGGTGTTGTCTGCATAACAATGGAAATGTATGCAGTGCTTCCTAATAATGTTGCCTAACAGAAGCATGTACAGAGTAAATAATACTGATCCTAACACAGAACCCTGTGGAACTCCATAAGTAACTCTGGTACAGCTGGAAGAACCATCATTAACATGAACAAACTGGAATCTGTGTGTCTTACACATACAGTATTGTAACACTACTCACTGCCTCGCATGTGGAAACAAACCAGCACTCTGATGAACATACAGGTGACTGGGTCAACTGGCAAGCATTCTCCAATGCAGATCCCTAATGAAGTTAGCAAAGTGGCTGTTCAGACATCTAGTTTCTCAGTTTACTTTCAGTCAGAATGAAAACAAACATTTAAAATGATTTATACCAAAATGATTCTTTTGGAAAACAGTAGGGACTTAGGGGAAGTTGCTCAAATATACTTTGGTCTGTGCTCTTCCTTGGTTCCCCAACTCTCGATGGTGGAGGTGGAGCACACAATGTTACCATGGCCTATAGTGCCAAGATAGCCACACTAGTGGGAAGTAAATAAGAAAATTATTTTCCTTGAATGTTGTGCTAGTTAGGGCTTTGTTACTCCTCTCGAAGGTACTTGTCATCCACTTGTGTGTTCAGATTTTCTGAGTATTTTCTTTTACCATAACCCTTGTACTGTACATTGTACAGTGCTTGACTGGATGGGGGGTTTGGCCACATGCAAAAACATTCTTAAACTCCTATGCTAAAATTGTACTCCCACTTTCTCTCTTTCTCTCTTTCTTGTCTTTCCACACCACTCTCTCTCACTTGACACCTGCCACCATGCAGCTCCTCCTGTTAATGTCCTGTCATATTTAAATGAAGTCGTGAGGAATATTAACGTGAAACTTGTGTGTCTGAAAGAAACAAAGCTGTCACTTTTAGTGGCTTTTCAGAACTAGCAATGTTACACATTCTATTCTGTGAAGGTCCACTTTGATTTTCCTGATTTTTTTCAGTTTGTTAGAAAATGCTTTCTGTAATTTGATGATGGCTTTTACTCATCATAAGTAGAGTTAAGGAATTTTTGTAAAATGTTTTTTTTCCTGTCTTCCTGCTGTGATAATAATTCTGTGTGAATTGGGCTTAGGAATAAAATGGATGTATTGTTTATGGGGTCAGTGTCTTTGCTGCTGCTGCTACTGTGCTCTTAAAGCTCAGGGTTGTGACTTCAGTTTAATGACAACCCACTACCCCACCTCACCCCACAGGAAAGCAGAGGAAGTGATGGAGCAGAGTGATGGTCAAAGCAAGGTCAGAGTCCCAGAGACCATCAGGGAGTCTCCAGGTAAGGATGATACACTCTGAGCAAATGTTGCTGTGTCTCTCTGTGTCTCAATCAGGTCTGTTCTCTCAGCCTTCACAGGCTCCCCACACTACAGTGAAGATTTCGAAGATGAGGAGAATATGAAAGAGCCACTGGAGGAGGTTTGTAGTTGAATCTATAACTGTTGAACTCATGAAGTATTCTTAGATAAGTTAGGGCCTTAGTTATTGAAACAGTCGTCAAAATCTGAGTGTAAAAGATCACATATGACCATGTGACAACATCATTTCAATTACTTTAGTAATTTTCAAATTTGGAACTTCAGTCAGGTGATAACTTCGGAGCAGTTTGTAATCCCATGTGTTCAAGGCTTTTTGCTTGCAAGTATGAAAACTGGTTGGTGGCCTTTCATTTAAGATTGCCACTATGATTAGTATTTTAAATGAGTTGACATACACTATATTTTGAATTGGTTTTCCAAAAAAATAGCTTTCTCAGTGTTATTGTTGTATAACAGTACAGTAGTATAGTAGTGTAGTGTTGTATAGTGAGGGTGTCTCCCACAATTTCTTCTTCTGAAATTCAGGTTATCTGATGCAGCAATCCATCACTCTCCTTCTTGGTCAAACACCCTTTACAAAGCCTTGAGTAGTGTTTTGGCTCATTGCTCAAAACTAATTTCCTTGCTCAAAACAAACTCTTGGAGATTTTATTGTTATGCCCAATGGACACCTCTCTGCTGCGGTGACAACCACTTTCCAAGAGTCATGAAGTTGCTGGCTCTCAACTCTAATTAGACAGTTGATACACCAGAGTAGAGAGTATAGACCTAAATATGATTAGGTGATGATTGCATTACAGCATCAAAGCCTTTTACTCTAAATGGATGAAACTGTTTGTCAGACAGGTCAAGGTTCCTGAAAGCAGGCTAATGTGTTGGAAGTCAATTTGTTTATTTATTTATTTAAACTTTATTTTACCAGGTAAGTTAATTGAGAACTGGTTCTCATTTTCAATAACAACCTGGTCAAGAGGCAGCATTGATTGTTAGACTGCAGCATGCTGGATAGTGCCACAATGCTGGCTTGCAGAGCTAAGGTCATCTTTATAATACATGATGACATTCTCTAAACTTTATCTTTGATTATTTTAAATGATCACAAACTGACATCTTGCCACACGGTGTACTAATTTATGTTGTTGTCTGTCTGTTGTTTCAGAAGTGTAAAATGTCTGCAATTCTTGCCAGAGGTAAGAAAAGCATTTCACTGAGATCATGGGCACATGTGTCACTCAACAACAATGTGAAATAGAGTTTGATAGTTCACACAGTCTTAAAAGCCATATACCATTAAATGCTAAGGCATTAATAAGACTCTTAGCAACAATGTACTATATCTGTATCTCATTCAAATGTGTCTCTAGTATAAGTTCACATTAAAGTCTAGATAGTTGTTTATGCCACTCTAACTTAACGTTTGTCTCAGTTTCTCTCTATGATTCTTTGGATGATGATGGTGGTTACAAAAAAAAAGACACAGAAGGATCACTAGACAAAGGTAACTAACACACAAGAAGAGTGTCATCCATCCATCCATTATCTATGCACCGCTTAATCCTCACTAGGGTCGCGGGGCCGGGCTGGAGCCTATCCCAACCAACTTAGGGCAAAGGCAGGGGACACCCTGGACAGGTCGCCAGTCTATCACAGGGCTACACTTAGAGACAGACAACCAAGCACACTCACATTCACACCTACGGACAATTTAGAATCACCAATTAACCATGATTTTGGACTGTGTTGGGAGGAAGCCAGAGAACCCGGAGAGAACCCACGCTGCACGGGGAGAACATGGAGCCGGTACCCTCACCGGAACGCAAACCGACAACCTTCTTGCTGCGAGACAACAGTGCTACCAACTGTGCCACCTTGCAGCCCGAGTGTCATCCAATAACATAAAAAATGGAACCAAACAACTACCAGACAATATAATGTATTGTAATCTTAACATAAACAGGATTACTTTGTTGCAACAAATTATTTATTTATTTATTTTGTTTTAAATAATAAAAATGTCCAATGTACAGAGAAGAAACTTTAATGTTTGGCATCCATGTTTTTTAATGCTTGGTGACAACAGTTTCTAGTCATACATGAGAGCTGAAAAAGTTTTTGTCCAAATTGAAAAAAGTGTTGTTCATAGCGTTTAACACGTAACACAACAGTTTCCAGCATTTTGCATGTAGTTAAGTTTCCTCTACAAAATGACTGTGGTGAAGTTTATTGAAAGCCTCCTGATCTGGTAAAATACTTAAAAGGTAAAGATATCATTGTATTACATTTTTAGCTGAGGATACAAACATTATCAATGTTTTAGTTGCAACAAGTGTATGTTTATGACATTTGATGTTGCGAGTTGGTAGCGTATTCAATGACAAGAAAAAATATTTGAAGACTTTAGAGTTACCAGGTTTTCAGAATTAGTTGGTGAGAAACTGTGATATGATGTTCATATGAGTCACAGGTATGGACAAACAAAATGTGCTCAAACCAATACCACAAAAATTACATTAAATTCTTGTCAAACTGTTCAGCAAAGCAGCTCAGAACCATGATGCGCCGTCCACTGTACCACACCTTTAGTTGATGTTTTCATGTTAGTAGGCTGTGCCTTTTTTCAATTCGGTTTATTCTCAGTCCTGGGAGCTTAAATACAAATCAAATAGACTTGTCTAAAGGGAGACTAACAATAGCTACAAAAACACATGGCTCAACACAGGAGAGCCAGATCCTCAGGATGAGACAGGGCAGTCCACCTGCATCTGAAGGATAATGGGCACTCCTTTGAGGACAGCAGTGTCCACTTTCTGGACAGAGATAACAGATGGTTTGAGAGAAGGGTGAAGGAATTCATCTATGTGTAAATGTGGACTGATGAAATTCTAAAATGTCTGAGATGACTTGATAACCCTTTCTGGTTCCAAGTTTTCTGTCATTTTATTATAGGCTTGGCTCATATCAGCAGATGGATCTTGTAAATGGCAAACTCAAAATGAAAATAGCTCTATTAAACACCACCAATCTCCTCCTTACTGCAGTTAGCTTTTGTTGATGCCATTAGCCTAGGAGTTCAAAGACCATTTCCAACCTACACTGGCAATGTCTGAGTCATGTATACAATAGTTAAAATATATTGTGTTTGTTCATAATTGTAACTTAAACGAAGATCTGACTAGATTTTCCACTCAATATAAAGCATTTTAAGCACAGGGCTTCATCATAATCTAAACTCTGGTTTTGTGTAAGCAAAACACATAATGGGTGGTGATCATATAGAGTAGGTAAACCTAGTGATCAGAAGGACATATGTTGAATAAATCCCTAATTGATTGTAGCTTCCTCATAAGATCATTTAAGTTTCATCCTGCACTGTAGTTTGATACAGAGCACACAAAATCTTTTTTGTGTACAGGCCACTCATATGTGCAAAGTGGAGGCTCTGAGATGGAGGCGCTTCAGGAGGCCTACAGACAGGTCCATGTTGTGGAGGTTTCAGATGACTATAATCACCAATATTCATCTGTGGAAGGGGAGGGAATCAACAGACCTGTGTCTCCATCCTCCCCTCCTCAACATGCCCGACTGTCTCTTCAGCCTGCTTCTACCAATGAGTCAGGTCAGACACTACCCTGCTGCTATAACAGTGCTCTTACTGTTTGTTCAACACTGCTACTGGTGAACAAATTCTGTCAATCTGTATATTGTACTGGTCTACAAAACCTGAATCCCACAGACCTCTGCGAAATGCAGCCTCTTTTTCTGAAATTTGGAACGCAGCCAGTGTATCCTTGACACCTGTCACAATACCATATTACATCATGCTCTGATAAATTCAGTGATAAGTTCAGACAGTCTAAATCGACGCCTGAAGACTTCAGTCCTGCTGGCACACACTTTGTACTTGTTATCAACATCGACTTTTTTCACGACTACATTTAGGTTGCTACAAGCAGTTGCAACATTACGACTACTGCTGTTGGAGCACTGTCTTTTTGGTGAGAACGCACAACTTTGGCATATTAATATATTATAACCTAAAGTCACATCTTTTCACAGAGCCCACCTCTGTCACAGGTCTAACACAAAAGCCCCTTTTGGACATGCACTTCATTCCCTTAATTCAATTCAATTCAATTTCATTTGTATAACGCAGTTCACAACATATGTCATCACACAGTGCTTAACATGGTAAGCTGTCGACCTTACAAATTAAAACAGAAAACCCAACAATCCAAAGTAGGCTTTGGACTCCCTCTGAGCAAGCGGTTGGCAATGGTGGGAAAGAACTGAACCCACCAGCAGGTTTGAACCAGAACCTTCTCACTGTGGGGCAACAGTGCTAACTTCTAATCTATGTTTATTTTTTCATTTTTATTTTGTGTGTGTAATTAGAGCTACCGACTGCAGAAGAACTAATGAGGCCCATCCGACCAGAGAAGGACCAAATTAGAGGCTTCACTCTCCAACCTGTCAGGTTAGCACTGTCATTCTTGGAATTATCCAAAGGAAAGACAAAATGGCAACAGACTACTGAGCTGATTGTTCACGTTTGTCTCACTCACATGAATTCAGCATTACTTAGGATGACCAAAAACATTACCTTTAAGTTCAAGATGTTAACCCTGTTGCAGCAAAACAGAACATGTAATAATGGGTGAGGCATAGATGGTAAAGTGTGTGTATAAGTAACACTTAGTGCAGAGATCAGTAGGGTACTACTGGACTAATATGTCTACATAAACAAGACCATTTTATTATTACCTACAACTGAAAGTATAGTTGCTGCTTGATATGTGTCAGCATTATTTGGTAGGATTGGCAGACATTGAACCGTCAATGTATATTCTGTTTACATTTAATTAGCAAAGTCAAGTCAAATCAATTTTATTTGTATAGTGCAGTTTACAAAATATGTCATCACACAGCGCTTAACATGGTAAGCTATAGACCTTACAAATTTAAACAGAGAACCCAACAATCCAAAATTGCCTTAGGACTCCCTCTGAACAAGCGGTCAGCAACAGTAGGAAGGAAGCAAGCAATAGAACAGAGCAATAAGTATGAATATAAATATTTTGGGAGTCGGTTAGGCCAGCGGCTGCAGATCAGAGACGTGAAGCTCCTGATCCAGAGACGTCTGCAGGGAGAACAAGCACAGGACCTCAGGGGAAACACAGAGTTAGTGACATGTAATGGTGGTTACAACTGTATGGAAGGAAGAGAGAGGAGAGGAGAGGAGCTCAGTACATCATTAGAATCCCCCGGCAGTCTAAAGCTATAGCAGCATAACTGAGAGACAGTTCAGGTGATCCTGAGCAGCCCTAACTATAAGCTTTATCAAAGAGGAAAGTTTTAATCCTAACCTTAAAAATAGAGAAGGTGTCTGCCTCACGGACCCAAACTGAGAGCTGATTCCATAAGACTGGAGCCTGATAACTGAAGGCTCCGTCTCCCATTCTACTTCTGGAAACTTTGGGAACCACAAGTAGACCTGCAGTCTGAGAGCGAAGGGCTCTGTTAGGATGATACGACACAATAAGGTTTTTAAGGTAAAATGGAGCTGGTCATTAAAAGTTTTCTATGTTAGAAGCAGGATTATAAATTCTATCCTGGATTTTACAGGAAGCCAATGAAGAGAAACTAATACAGGAGAAAAATGATCTCTCTTACTGGTTCCTGTCAGAACCATGTCTGCAGCATTTTGGATCAGGAAGGTTTTTGAGAAAGTTATTGGGACATCCTGATAAGCAATTACAATAGTCCAGTCTAGAAGTTATAAATGCATGGACTAGTTTCTCAGCATCACTCTGAGACAGGATATTCCTGATTTTTTCAATTACGTAGATGAAAGAAGGCTGTCCTACAAACTTGTTTTATATGGCTATTGAATGACATGTTCTGGTCAGAAATAACTCCAAGGTTCTTTAAAGTAGAACTGGAGGCCAAGGCAATGCCATCTAGAGTAGCTATCTTGTGAAAGGTACTTAAAGGTATCATTTTCCTGTAAAAAGCTATTTGATGAATTGAAGTTACCACATTGGGGCAAATGTCCATGCTAACCATGACGTCTGTGGGCAGTGACATGGGATTTCCCTGTTTTCGCTATTATTTTCTGTACAGAAAGGATTTGTTTCGCATTTAAACATTGAGGGAACTTTCTAGCATCTAGCAAATAAAAAAGTACACATTTCTTCATTGCCAAACTTTGATTTAGAACAGCAACACAACATTTTTTAAAAGTTTAAAAGTTTTACTGTTATTTTCATTCTACATTGTCTGATTGCAGTGCTGTGGAGTTCAGCCAAGAAAAGGAATCCTGCTTCCTGGATAGGACAGATGTGTCTTATACAGAATCACAACTGAAGAAACCAAGAAAGTCTGTCCAAGTTTCAGGGGTAAAGGGAGCTGGGGGATATGCTAGCCATCAGTCCAGCTCCCCAGATCCTCCCAAGCATGACCTAACATGGAGTATTAAGGAGGAAGTAGAGAGGCTGATGCAGGATCAAAACAATTCTTCTTCTTACGCAACCTCTCGTGCTGGTAAAGTTAAGAAACAACGGGTAAGGCATACCATACAGTATATAAGGAACAACTTTTAAAAAGATACATGTCACAGATGACTTGAAAAAGCCTATCCAGAGTTTAAGGTAAATAGAGAAAATGATATAAAAGGTAACTGTGTATATTAAATGGGCTAATTGTGTATTATGAAAATCATGAAAAGTCACAAAATTACATAACCATGACTAATAATGCACACTTTCCCACCAGGTCTCCCATGGTTCCACTGTTTGTCAACCCTCTACATCTTCAGTGGGGAAACCCACTGCAGCTCCTGTGAGAGGCAAGGGAATAGATGGGAGGACAGCAGTCAATCCCAGGCTGATGGGCATGAGTAGAGCTACTACTACAGCCAAAGCCCATAGCTCTGTTTCCCGTTTCCCACAGCACACACAAAGAGCCAAATCCACTAAGAGCCAAGAAAAAGGTGACCACAATTCTGCAGGTAATTGGCGGCTCAGACACACACAAACAAACAGTTATAGCAAGTCAGCAAACTGCCTGCATTATCAAAGAAAAAATGTCTGTGTCTCTCATGACACTTATAAATTGTAAAACGGTCCACATTTAAAAGGAATATACATTTGTTCGATTACATATTGGATGTTATTAAGGACTAGCAACAATGTGTCATATTGTTATGAACTTGAGTTTGCAGTATTTCTGAATAAATTTGTATTTATGCTAAAACATGTTGTGTCGGTTTTGGAGCAGTGTGGTTGATCTATAGCTACTGAATATCTTCGATGTTTGATCAGCAGAGTCAAGTCTGAAGGTGAGCAGTGAGCTGGTGGCATCTGTTCAGTCCTTAGTGGCCGTCCTCCAACAACAGATAGACACCAGCAGTCACCAGGAAGTCAGAGGTCTTCAAGAAACCCGAGTAACACAGCACTTTCCACAGACGAATGTAAGGAAATCCTTCATCTCATCTCCTGATGTCTGTTTTTCTAAACTCCACAAAAAGATTTTCAGTTTGATTTTCAGTTTGATTTTAAAGGCTAAATGCACGATACAATGCTATACTAAGACTAACTAGTGGTCTAACGATTAGCCCAAGTAGCTCTAGAACAGTTCACTTTCTCAACCTCTGATGAAATAAAATGAACAAGTGAGAATAGAGTTGCAAATAGGTGGGAGGTTTATTTAAATAATGGCAATGCAAAGAGAGACATCAAGTCTTAGATTTTGCACTGAGAATAAAATTACATGCTCCCTGTGTGGTGAAACTGTGAATTAAGCCCTTTAATTAATCACTCCAGCCAGTAGATACCTTAAATCGACAACAAAGATTAATGATAAATGTGTGACAAAGAATAGCCTTTAAAAATATGAGTGATTCTAATAGAATCTGTGGTCCACCCTTGTTTTAGACTGTATGAAAAATGTTTCCCTCAGTGTAATAAATACCTGCAGCATCTGAGGGCAGCAGGACAAATATGTTATTAAATCTATGGCCTCCGATTGGAGAAGTGCTGAATCAGAATAGAGTATACATGCATTATACACAGCCATTCACTGTGTTTACGATGATTAAATTTACCTGCAAAGGAAATCAGGCTACTATAGAATATCAGCATATACCTATGTACACTTTTGGTTGGTTTTAGCTCAATATTGTGCTTTTTATGTGGAGATATAGAATTTCAGTGCCTCATCAGTTACGTGTGTCGCCACCTTATTTTTGTCAGCTTTGTTTGTTAACAAAAGTAGCTTGTAATGCTGCATTTTTGAAACATAGCCTTGAGCAATAAAATAATATTAATGATGACAGTGCACTGGCGATTGACACTTTATGTTCGATAGTTTCACTTAAATACATTAGATGTAAACTGCCATTACAGTACATGAAAAAAAAATGTTCAATTGCTTGAATAAACCTCAAGCATGCTCCACTCCTTGCAATGGAGCCCCTTAGCGTCCCCATGACTATCATGCAAATCTCCCAGGACTCACTAATCTGTGGCTACCTGGGAGACTTGACACCACCGTCCACACCCACAGGATTCCCCTGGTGGAGGCTGCAGGTTGCCTTTTAGAGACCAACTTTTCGTTCCACATACACCCACAACCATACCGTTCCCCACAACCTCCCTCCTCCCCAACCGCCCTCCCGGCGGCCTGCTCTGACATACTTGATGTCAAGGTATACGTAGAGAGAGGTCAGTGTGGGCTACCAGTCAGGTGAAACCCGGGCCTGGCCAGCCACTTACCCTCCCCATGGTACTGTAGCTTCACCCTAGTTGCCACCCATGCACCTCTGGGTTGTACGCACCTTCCTTATTTAATTTTTGTCAAGGTTGAGATCATTTTTTTTTATCCTTACTGATTTGTATTTACGTGTGTTTATTCATTTATTTAAATTAACAAATGCATTAGACCACCACCCAATGTAAGGTTATTGCCACAGCTGCCTGAAATTAACAACATTGGTAATTACCAAAATCATTTTTTATGTTTCTGTAATGGTTAATTCACCAGTATGGAGAAGCTCTTTAACCAAAATGATGGAATTTTAATGCTAAAATATAATTATTATTTTTATCCTTGAATTTTCAAATGTACTGTTTTACAAAAAACTAGAAAAAATAGTAAAGAACGTTATTATTTCTTGATTAGGATATCAAATTGTTAGTTACTTGCATTCCTGAACAAAATTTTTTTTTAATGGTTGAGTGTTATGCTTGATTCATTTCTGACTTCTCAGAGAAGCCAAGTGACCTGCCTCAAACTTGGGTATAAAAAAAGTGAACTCAGTTTGAAATTCCTCATTCCTTTTCAAAATTTCAAACGTCAAGAGCTGAGTACACATTAAAGCACTTTATGATGCTGGATGGTCTACATATATACAGTGCTTAACAAGTGAGACAGGTGGTCTAGTAAATTTGTTAAGCACTGTGTGTGAGGCCCTGCTCGTATATATAGGCACCTGTCATTACAGTCATCCCTCACTTCTGCTCTTCACTGAGCACAGCTGTGCAGCAGGGCAACCAGATGTTGTACCTTCTTTCTGTCCTTCAGGAAACAGAAGTTAGACAAGACATGTTGTTCTCTTTTAGCCTATTCACTCAGTACAACACATACAGTATTGGACATCTATTCACGTCCAACAGAGCAGCCACCAAACTAGAGTCTAACCTGCAGCACTCTAGTGTGTGGTAGACCCAGCAGAAAGGACAGACTGGGCCACCGTAGGGGCTGTCACTTCAAAATGATAAAACTGACCAAAGGTGTGCAAAGATGACAATCTAGCTACAGCACAGATGTCACTTACAGATACTCCTTCAACAGAGCCCATGATGTTGCCATGCCTCTGGTGGTAAGGATGAGTATCACTAAGATTTTATTAGCACTGCTGCTCTTACTGATGCTGCTTAACAAGCCGGTACTTTAGCAGTACTCTTGTTTTGTGATTTTGTTTTTTAAGATAAAAGATATATAAAAAATTAATAACAATCACTTGAGCAATATTTTGAACAAACCACTTAGAGGCTGAAAATGAAGTAACACAGAGTTTGTCTACAGCTTCTTCCCCTGCTGCTCTTCGTGCTCAGGAAGTGAGACTGAATTTCTGGTTGACAGTTCAGATGATGCTCTTAACAATGCAGACTGAAGTTATGAACACAGCCACAGCTAAACAATCACAACAATAATTTAAGTAACTTTGCATATTGGCTCAAAGCTGCTAGCATACATAGATACCTGGGTTAACACGGGATAAATTATTAGTTAGACTGTCGAAAACTGTGTGCTTGTCTGCCTGTATATCATGAGCTTTGGCTAGATGCTTTTTTCACCTCCAAAACAGGGACTACTCATTTTGCTACCGTATTTTAAATTCTGTGTGTATTTTCTCCCTCAGTAGCACTGCAGCCTTGTTCTCTACGAAAATGTTTTCTTCCGACGGGAAGCAAGGAGGCCAAAATTGTGGGTAGTAACTGCTAGTATGCTGCTAGTCGACTGTAGGTTTGCTGGCTAGGAACAGCATCACCTGATAGTGTTCATTTATTTGGATTGCAGTTTATTGAACATAGAGTGCACTCTTGGGTTAGATTTTTTATTTTTTTTTTGCAATATATAAACATTTTTGTTCATGCAAAGAACTAAAGACATCTTTCTTGGGGCACTGCAAAAAGGTCAAATGCTGTGATTTATTTAGGTCACCTAAGTAGGGCTGGACCCAAATAGTGGACTATTTGTTCGATGTGCTGGAGTTGGGATATCAAACTTGATCTCCGAACGGGAGGGTGTCCCGTTTGGGGACCTCAGGATTGCATCTCTGCTTTTTGCAGATGACATAGTACTGCTGGCTTCATCAGACCGTGACCTTCAGCACGCACTGGAGTGGTTTGCAGCCGACTGCAAAGTGGCAGGGATGTGGATGAGTACCTTCAAGCCCGAGGCCATGGTCCTCTTCCGGAAACCGGTGGATTGCCGCCTCCGGGTGGGGGGCGGCAGTTGCTTCCTCAAGCGAGGGAGTTTAAGCATCTTGGGATCTTGTTCACGAGTGAGCGCGAGGTGGACAGGTAGCTCAGTGCGGCATCAGCAGTAATGCAGGAGCTATACCGGACCGTGGTGGTGAAGAGAGAGCTGAGCCGCAAGGCAATTTACCAGTCCATCTATGTGCCAACCCTCACCTATGGTCACAAGATTTGGGTTATGACTGAAAGAGTGAGATTGCGGATACAAGCAGCCGAAATGAGCTTCCTCCGCAGGGTGGCTGGGCTCAGCCTTAGAGATAGGGTGAGGAGCTCGGACATCCGGAGGGAGCTCGGAGTAGAGCCGCTGCTCCTTCATGTCGACAGGAGCCAGTTGTGGTGGTATGGACATCTGATTCGGATGCCTCTGGAGAGGCTTCCTCTGGAGGTCTTCTGAACACGTCCACCTGGGAGAAGATCCCGGGGTAGACCCGGAACCCGCTGGAGGGATTATATCTCTCAGCTGGCCTGGGAACGCCTTGGGACCCCTTCAGGAAGAGCTGGAAAGTGTCATCAGGGGGAGGGAAGTCTGGAATGACCTGCTCCGCCTGCCCCTGCGACTCAACCCCGAATAAACGGGAGAAAATGGATGGAAAAAATGGATAAATAAAAAATATGAAATGTAACCATTTTGCAGCTTTAGCACATGCTTGTCTTTGTGCTAGCTTTGGTGATCAAAAACCTAAAAACCCAGTTTGCGAAAGCCATTTGAATCTGGTGTTGTCTTTACTTTCAGAGGGATGAGCACAGCTCTGTGGTGGAGGAGTTGGGAGTCCAGCTGGCACAGAAAGAGAAAGAGCTACAAATGATGAAGAAAGGTGCAGAAGAGCTCAACTCGCTTAGACAGCAGAACTATCTCCTGCAAAGCAAGGTACAAATAGACAAGCTTCTAAAAAAAGGATCCATTCTTTTCCTATTTTACTTGAAAAAGATTCACTACAGTCATTCAGTCAGTGTATACTACACTGTGTGTGGTTTAGAGTGGAGCTGCAGACTTTTAGTGTGCTATTGTACCAACTTGAGTTTTGCAAAACCCTTTTTCCTAGCAGTCCATTTTTTTAATGTAAATACAATCCCAGACACTTTTTTTCAATTTCATAACTGTTCATCAAAATAATATATATTTGATGTTTTTCTTCCAATATGGGGCTCCAGACTAACTTTTCCACTGGTAGCACTGGTGCTACCAACTTTCTTTGGTTGGTCAGTTGGTTGCACAAGCAAATTTGTGCGATCAAAAATTTGTGGGAAACCAGTGAAAAGGGCACTCTAATGTCAGATTTTCCCAAGTTGAAGCCAAGTAATTTTATCGACATGCGCTGTTTTCTATTAGCAGAGTTTTCTATGATCGACTTTACTATAGGCAGACCGCATTTTAAATGTCAGTAGTCAGTCTGTAGCCAGATTAAATGAAAATTGAGCTATTTGGTCACAATGACCAGAAATATATTTGCAGGAGAGAAGATGAAGTCTTTAATCCTAAAAACAGCATACCTACTGTCAAGCATGGTAGCTGTAGTATTGTGCTTTGGGGCAGTGATACTGCAGGTGGAACTGATGCTTTACATAAAGCAAATGGAATAATGGAGGAGGAGAAGCACCTCCCCCTTTTTTTAGGAATACGTAAAGTCATCAGCTAGAAGGTTGGGTCGCAGTTGGTTGTTCCAACAAGAAAATGACCCCAAACACGCATTAGAAGTGGTAAAGAAATGACTAAATCAGTTTACAAGTAGCCTACCCAAAGTCCCAACTTAAAGCTCATCAAGAATCTGTGGACTGTGCTGAAGAAACAAGTTAGTCAGAAAACCAATGTATTTGTTTGAACTGCAACAATTCTGTCTAGAGAAGTGGTCAAAGACACAATCAGGAAATTGCCAGAAGCTTGTGGATGACTAACAAATTGATACCAATTACGGTGAAAAAGTGCAAGGGACAGATTTTGTCATATGACTAGAAGGCCTGTAATCTATGAAAGAGCCACAATGCTTGGTTGTTTTGTGACAAAGACACGGTTCAATGATTTAATCAAAAATTCTAAGAGTTGAATGAGTCATTGGAAACTCTAGACTGTGGGGGCATTATTGTAGCAAAACTATTTGTGTGTGAGAGTTGTCTGTCTGTATCACAATCCGTTCGTCCGAAGTGAGATTTGTCGGCGTGTAACAGAGTTGTCAATGCGAAAAGGGAATCTACAAAAGTCGTCTCACAATTTGTCTGTCTGTAATCAGGTTTTGAAATGTGTAAAAATTCTGCTCACCTGTATTAAAATTTGGACATGTAATAAGAGTTGTCAATGCGTACAGAGGTGTTCGTAGTTGAAAAGTCTACGTATTTGAATACAAATGCTAAAAACACAGACAAGTCACTAGTTGCAGATTCTGTGAGAGAATCTGGAACTGAAGAGTATCTGAGCAGCACAGAGCAGCAGAGCAGTAGCAGCCACAATCAATGATCCTGTGAGCCTGAGCTCAGGACACAGGAACCAGTTTTAGATTCTCTCACAGTAGAAGTGCAGCAAAAGCTATGTGTGAAAAGACAGCCAATAGTGAAACCGCTCGACTCTTAACTGGTGATTTGTCTGTATTTTTTAACACTTATTCGAATACATAGACTTTTCAACTACGAATACCTCTGTACGCATTGACAACTCTTTGTACGCATTGATAACC
>NW_007577893.1:60888-71004 GCF_000690725.1 Stegastes partitus
TAAGCTGACCACACATGCCATACTGAGGTACAACCACTTTAACAGTGCACTGTTCTCATGGTAGGACATGATACATGTAAGTGCTGCTACTGTATGCAGTGAATAAGTTGTAGGTTTTCACTCCTCAGCTGCGAAGTGCAGAAGAAGCTCGTCAGAAGAGGAGCTCTGCAGACCCTGCTACAGAGGAGAAGCTCCAGCAGATTGACAAAGAAATAAAAGAGCAGGAGACACTTATCAAAGGTTACCAGCAGGTAAGTGTCCCTGAACACTGTGTCTTAATGTGACTATGTTCACTCTTCATTTATGTCCCGAATTTTAATTTGGCTTCCTTTTTGATCTTCATTTCATCACTTCTGTTTTTGTATATCTATGGTATCTCCAAGCGCCAAGCAAAAATCTAATCAGTTTTTAGTGACAACACCTCTGCTCTTGCAAACAGTACCAGTTCTCCTCGACACATGTATATGCCTCTGCACCAGCAAACAGCTGTAGCAGAAAGCATTGTTTTTGGGTTGTCCATTTGCCCATTTTTTTGAAAACGGTAATCTTGTGCCATTAAACCACAGTAAACCTAAGGTGTTCTGCAGGAAAACGAGAAGCTGTATTTGCAGATGAAGGCTCAACAAGCCAAAAGTAAAGCCAATGAAGAGGCCATGTTTAATGAAAACCAGAGGCTGCTGAATGAGCTGGCTTTCACAAGGTGGGGTCAGCATTTCCCTAAGCTATGACCATCATTGCTTCTACATATCTTCCAAATATGTCTGTGTATGTATAATTAATGTTGGCAATCAAATGTGTTCTGCATTGGTTTTATTGTGCCCTTTCATTCTCATTAGGGAGCAGCTGAATAAAACTTCAAGGCCTGTCGGTAATGTGTGCCGAATGGATCACACTCAACGCATTACAGAGCTTTTAGCTCAAATACAGGCACTAAAGGTTAGTGCTGCCCTCACTGAAATACCGTTGAAGTGAAATTCTCTGTCAGTCCCCTGATACGCAATAGATATGGGTTTCTCTGTGCAGAGGAATGAGGCCAAGCTGTGTGTGGACATTCAGAACCTGAAACAAGAAAACCAGGCTCTTGTGGTTGATCTGCAACTAATGAAGAATGAGAGAGACCTGGCTAAAGGCCAAGCCATTTCCACCTCAGGTATGAAAGAGAACAGTACTATTCCACAAACTTTCCAAAGACATTTTAACTTTCTACTAGTAATGTTTGGTTTTCCTGAGACTGAGTGTGTTTACATGGACATGATTGTCTCTGTTATGAAACCTATCTCTGTTTTAAAACTTGTCGTATGAGGTTTACATATATCAACACAGAGAAATCTGGTACTTCATAACACTATAGAGATGAAATAGATAAAATTTTAACATCCTTGTTACTGATTATTGCAAGGTTTTCACACAGGTTTCTCAAAAGTAACACGAGCAAACACAAAAACAATATGCTTACACTCAAATACCCCATTATTGCTGTGATGCTTAGTCCAGGTAAACACACTGTATATATCAATTCTGAATGTGTCAGGTGATAAGACTTTTGAGATGGGGATATTGGAGGACAAACACAGAGAGGAAGTGGTGGCTCTGAAGAAGAAACTGCAGTGGTTTGCTGAGAACCAGGAGCTGCTGGACAGAGATGCTGGCCGGCTGAAGGCTGCTACAGCAGAGATACACCTGCTCAAAGAACAGGTCAGGCTCTGCTCACACATGCTGTTTAAATACTAATTAGAATGTTTACCTTCATTATACCCTTTTTCAGCAACTTCTGCTTCAGTACAAAGTCCTCAGGCCTACTCTTTTCATTGCATTAACATCCATTTATAGCTTTTATGAGCTTCACAACAACATTGTATTTGGTCATGTAATCATCATCCCTACCATCATTTTAAATTGGACTTTTTTCAGACAAGATCACCATGGCTACCAGAATAATCCATGAAAACATCATACCTGCCTCTCCTCATTGGATCATACATAAAGGTCCACAGTTTGCTCTGGGTCCCTAAACATTTTAAAGTAAATCATTTATAATTTAAAAGATAGTTCCCAAAGCATATGCTTAAGATAGATAGACATTTATTATCATATGTGCAGCATAAAAAAAACAACAGCAGTTTAACACTGTGCAATGAAATTGTCTTGTTTGCACACTCCCATATACATCTTAAAGAATATCAATATATATAAAACAGGACTAACAATAATATAAATAGATAAAAATGAAAAGAGACAGCAACTAAGGTGCATATTGTCTGTTTACATGTAACGGCATCAGTGAGCTGATGGAGCAGCAGATGTACATACATTTAAAGTGCGCAGTGCCTGGTGACACATGTTAACTGGAATGTTGTGTATATTGAACAGCAGTGATCAGTCAGTGTTTGAGGTTGTTCAGGAGTCTGATGGCCTGAGGAAAGAAACTGTTTGACAGTCTTGTGGTCCTTGATTTCACACTCCTGTACCGCCTTCCTGAGCGTAGTGGTGTGAAGAGTGTGTACTGTGGATGTGTGTGGTCTTTGATGATGTTGTGGGCTCTCCTGATGACCGTACTGGTGTAGATGTCCTGCAGCGATGGGAAGACCACTCCAGAGATGTTTTGTGCAGTTTTTTTGACATGTTGGAGGGCCTTCCTGTCCTGCAGGGAGCAGTTTCCATGCCACACAGTGATGGCGCTGGTGAGCACACAATCTCAACCCTGTAGTCCGTCTCCACTCCCCCGGTGATCATTCCTATGTTCTTCTGAGTGACCACACAGTCATAGGTGAAGAGGGAGTAGAGCATTGGACTCAGCACACAGCCTTGGGGGCAGCCTGTGCTTAACTTTCTGATGCCAGATGTCCGGCCCCCAACTCTGACCGACTGAGGTCTGACAGAGAGGAAGTCCAGCACCCAGCTACAGAGGGATGGTGTCACACCGAGGAGGAGGAAGGGCACAATGGTGGCTGATTTGAAACAGGAGGGAATACTCGCTCTGACCAGGGAGAGGTTGAAAATGTCTGTGAAGACATTAACCAGCTCCGACTAACAGGCTCTGAGCATGCAGCCCGAGATGGTGTCTGGGCCAGCTGCTGTCCAAGGGTTAATCAGGCCCAGAGCCCGGCGCACCTCCACTGATGTCACTGACAGAGGGACATCCTGCGTGTCGTTGGAGACTGGCAGCTCCTCTTGGCAGCTGGTGTTGGTGGCCTTGACGCAGGAATAGAACTCATTGAGCTGGTCGTCTAGTCCGCCAAGCTGGATGCTAACCACGAGCTCCTCTGCCTGTAGCCAGTGATGTACTGAAGTCCTTGCCACATGCTCCTTGAATCTGAGGTGGTGTAGTAGTCCTCAAGTTTCAGCCTGTAGTGCTTCTTGGCTTGCCTGACGGATCTCTGCAGGTCATATCTGGCCTGTTTGTATCCGTCAGAGAAACCAGAGGCAAAAGCAGCAGAGCGGGCACACAGCTTGGACTTCACCTCCCCATTAATCCACGGCTTGTTGTTGGGGTAGATCCTGCAGCGTTTTGTCGGAATGATGACGTCTGTGCAAGTGCTGGCGTATCCGATCACAGCAGCAACATATTCCTCTAGATCCACAGAACCTCTCTGAGCTGCAGATCTAAACACTGTCCAGTCTGTGCTCCCGACGCAGTCCTGAAGAGTCTGTTCAGATTCCTCATTCCAAACTTTAAGGGTCACGCTCACAGGAGGGGATCTTTTGAGCAGCTTTCTGTCGGCAAAAAAAAATGGTGTTGAGAGTTCCTTTTGGTCTTTTACATTTTGCAACAGCAGAAACACTGTAACATGTTAAACAGAATCAAACATATTTGAACACATGTATTGTCATTTTTTCTGTTTCTATTTTAAATGTATCCTGTCGTATATAGTAACTATTTTAGCCACCTGAAAGTGTGCTAAAAGCCAGTCGCAGCGTAGCAGTTTAACTTAGCTTACTGTGTTGGAAGTAACATATTTTCTCCATTTCAGGTAGAAAAACTGAAACAGGCTGTTGGAAAAAGAAGCACTGAGCAGCAGAGAAAGGCCAGAGACAAATCTCTGGATATGAAGAAGATGCAGAACTTGGAGCAACAGGTTTCTTATACAGCAACAAGCAAACTAATCAGACTTCTTATACTCCCTCCCCACACTAACCAAGCCATGCCTCTCCATTGTTTAAGAGTTATCCTTTCTTTACTAGGTGAAGGAGCTTGAGCAGATACTAAGAAACAGAAACCCAAACTCACTGCCTGCTCTGATATACGCTGCAGCCACAGCTGATAGTCCTGAAGATGTGGACGCAACCAAGACATCTCTGCCCAGCCGGATAACTGCTCTGCTAGAGCGAAGGATTCAGCGTCTGGAGGCTGAGCTGGAGAGTCATGATGAGGAGGCCAAACGCAGCCTGCGAGCCATGGAACAGCAGTTTCACAGGATCAAGGTACTGAACTGAAGTAAATCCAGAAACTAGTCAGTAAAGTAGTAACTTCTATATGATGAAATAACCTGTCACAGTTTTTCAGCATTTATAATTGCAATGTCAGATGAATACACACTATTTAACATGTACTATATTTCCTGATGGCATTACTACAGCGGCATTGTTATTGAGCAAACATGTAACCTGCGTTCATTTAAGATAACCCAGAGATTACAATTTGAAAAAGTGTCTTATCAGAGTTCAGTGCCACAACTAACACCCACAGTTCTGTGGGAAGCACCGATTTTATAGCGTAGCAGCCGTAGTACATAACTTGTAGATTTGCTACGTGATGAACACAGGCCCGAAACACATTCTCACCACACAGCTGTAAACAGCAGCTGTAAACTGTAAATTTTGATTTTTTAATTAATTAATTTTAGTGTATTTTTATTTTTTGCATTTTGCCCTTATTACATAGTGATAATGGAGAGAGACAAGCAGGACAGGAGAGGGAGGAAGGGGAGGTCATGCAGAGAAGGGAATAGGCTATATTTTAACCCAGGAAACTGTAGGAAGGGTTAAGCCAAGGTTTTAGGTGTATTGAGCAGCCTTCATGGTAATAAACCAGGTGCATTTTTTGAATTCTGGTGCAATCAAAATATGTCCTAAAGAGGAAGCATTGTATGTAACCCAAGAAATTTGAGTTTTAGTTCCTCATTTTACTGAAGTGACTCTGTAAAAGCATGGGTTTGCCACTTGAGAATAGTTCATAAATCACATTTGTACTTGACAAATTGGCGCACATTTTTTTTTAACAGGACAAAAAGGCAGCATGCCACTGAACTAAAACTCCACCTTTGTGTCTAACAACTTAATGCTGACTTTATTTTATTTCAGTTTTAAATGTATTTTATTGAAAAACACTTTGTAACATGTGTTTTGGAAAGTGCTCTATAAATAAAGTTTATTATTTATCATTATTATTATTATTATTATTATTATTATTATTATTATTATAACTGTGATCAATATTACCTGAATGGCCTTTGATGGTGAATTAAGATGGGGTCATAGAATAGTTTCTAGTGTTTTCTGGTTGATATACACTAAAGTCAGACACTATGCTGCATCCAATGCATTTCAAAATATGCTCTCAGACAGAATTCATGAAAAGAATAAGCAGAAATGCTCAAGAAAATGGAGGCAGAGACAGATGGTTTTGTCTATAACTACATGTATGTTTGTGTGCACTGTGTAGCTCCGCTACGAGCAGCAGATTTCAGAAATGGAGCAGCAGCTGAAACAAAAACAGCAGGATGAAGGAGAAGGTGGGTCAAAGTCATGGATGTCAAAGGTTCAGACTCTGGAGGAAGAACTACAACGTGTGAAGGAGAACCACCAAGAGAAAGAGCACTCTCTCCTGGACCAGATTGAGTCTCTTCAGCAGCAGCTCAACCACAAGGTTGGTATAGGAGTTACTAAGGTCAATAGACTTCTTAAAAACCAAGGTTTCTTTGAAACTTTGAAATACTGGACTATGTAGGCAATAATTATATGTGGATTGTACTGTGTATAATTATATCTTACTGCTTATACAAACTCAGGTAAATCCTGCACCCCAAAAGGCCCAGCCGAGTCCAGGCCGACACCAGCGTCAAGCTGAGGAAGCATTTGGCATTCGGATAGAGCGGCTGAACCAAGAGGTTGCCATTAAAACACGAACCATTCAGGAGCTGAGTCGCACTGTGGACAGATTGCAGAAAGAGAGGAGGCACATGTTGTCTTTCCCCAACCCACGACCAGAGATACGTTCCACAGAGACCAAACAACCACAAGGCCCAACCAAAACACTCTGTTCCTCTACGGCACGAGAGGCATGTGCAGAGGAAGAAACGTTTCCAGCTGCTCAGTATGAAAAGACCTACCAGCCAACTGTCTTTACAGGTGTGAATACAGATTATTTTCCATGGCTGACTTTCCTCTGCATGCCTTGGTAACTGTATTCTGTTGTGTAAGAAAGGATACACAGCAGATGCTAATAACCATCTAATGCAAAGGAATCATGTATTCAATTACTACAACCACAGAAGGTACAAACATGGATAGTTGTAGCTTATTAACACTGCATTAAGTTGGCAACAAGATGTAATATGTAATCAAACTAAAAATATCAGCCATTAATGTAAATATTTACTCCTGGATCTATTTACCCTTAAGGGTAGGCAACTGGTGTGTGAATGGGAGATTGAGAAACACTTTGTAAAGGGCTTTGTAAAACTGAACCTAGTTAAAAGGCACTATTTGAGTGCAGACCATTTACCATTTAGTGGTAACACCAATTAATGGAGCTCTAAGCTTTTTAGCTGAGGCTAAGCCGCTGTCTTTACCTACTGTTTAACATTAATGACTTCATTTAGAATGGCACATACAAAGGCAGCAGAATGGGTTGTTGGCTAGCTTTTTTTTAACGGTTTTCAATCAGGGTTTATTTTTGTTTTTGATCTGACAGTTCCTTGTTATTTCCTAAAAATTCTTGAATTGACATGTTTGGTATTTGTTGTGTTTTAAAAAAAAGTAAAAAAAAGAAGACGTTTGGACTGTCCTCTATTGTAGCCAAGCAGGACACTTGCAGTGTCACATAAGATGAGAAAGCAGTGCTGTAGTCAGGAGGAGGGTGGTCACAATTTTGTAGAGGAGTGTGTTAAACATGGAAAAACTGCCTCTATAGCTGAATTGTTATGTAAAGGCAGTAACAGATATCAGAACCTTGTATTTTAACGATGCCTCCTTCTGGCAGGGAGTCATATCTCAGAGGTTCTGCAGGAGAACGAGGCTCTGAAGCGGCGTGTAGAGCTGCTGGAGCTGCAGACTGAGCAAGAGAAGGAAGCACTAAAGGCTGATGCTGTTCAAGCCAAGGAGGAGCTGGGCAAGTATGTGCATCTGTGTAAATACACTGACTGACACATGCTCATGAATGTAAAGGAATGACAGGCTCTAATGTGATTTGCTAGGCTGAAGGAGCACCTTGCAGAGCAGCTGTCTTCAGTGAAGGCAGAACACCTCTTAGTGCTGGACCGTCTGCGGGCAAGCCATGCCCTGGAGCACTCATCCTCAAAGGTTGCCGAACTGACCAATAAGCTCAGCACTCAGGAGGTATGGTCTGAATAACCAACCAGCCTCATGACAACAGGAATTCCTGAAAATGATCCTGTTGCTTTAATTTTCACATCTACCTACAGATCCTAATAAAACAGCTAAAGGAGCAGCTGAAAGAGCTGCAGGGTTCCAAAGATGCCTTGGCAATATCCAGGACCAGAGAAAATGCTCTGCAGAAGCAGGTGAGCCAGTAGAAAACGGTTATGTCAGTGATTCTTTTTTTTCTTTTTTTTTCAATTCAGATTTACTTATATAGCTTCAATTCACAACATATATCATTTCATGGCACTTCACATAGTAAGGTCAAGACTTAGCAAATTTTCAACAAAGAAGCCCAACAAATGTAAAGTTTTCTTTGGCTTTCCTTTGAGCAAAAACTTGGCAACAGTGGGAAGACCCAAAAACCTTACCTTTACCAGGAAGGACAACAAAAACAAATTCAGACAGAACCAGACTCAGGGAAGGTAGCCATCTGCCTCGACCGGTTGGGGTGAGGGTAAGAATGAGGAGGGTGAGGGAGTGGTTGGAATAGGGACAGCAGAATGGCTATAGATAGAAGCCAAAAAATCATTTTGCCTTTACTGGATAGAGACGGGAAAGGGGAGTAGAGATAGGGGCAACTTCCTGCTGCACAACACTGCAAGCTAGAATCAATCAAAGGATACTGCCCCATACTGCACATGGCACCTGCTCATCCTGGTGCAATACTTTATTTATAGATTTATATTATATTTTGGTGAGGTTTTTTATTTTTTTTTAGCTATATCATTATATTTATTAGTTTACCCTCAAATGCAAATCAGGGTTGTTAGCAACCTAATACTAACCTTACGTCTTTCCCTTTTTTAGTAAAAAACTCAACTCCCTGGTATTCATTAAAGTATGTTGTTTTTAAAAGAAAATAAATGTCATGTCTCAAGTGTATTTTGTTAGTAGTGAGTGTAGTGGTAGTGTTGTCATTTGCAGGTTGACCTGATTCTGACAGCGTTGCCTTATTGTTGTAGTGCGTATACTCAGACACAAACAATACAGAAGTATGTCTGACTTATTGCCACATAAACCCATGAACTTGCAAAGGCATTTAGAATGTATTGTAGAGGACATAAGCACCAAATGTGGAATAGGTATCTCAGCTTTTTCTTTCTTTCTTTCTTTCTTTTTTAACTCTGCAGCTATATATGCACAAGTAGTTTTGCAGGACAGAAAAAAAATAATATTGAACTTCTGGCCTGAAATATCACTTTTAATTTCAGCAGAGATCAAATGTTATTATTTTTCCTCATGATTTTAACGTCTGCTTTTACCTTGTGTTTAGCTAACTCGACTGCTGCAGGAACTAAAGGAAGCTAAAGAAGCTCAGAGCCCAGAGGTGAAACTACTGTGCAGCCTGGAGAGAAAGCTCCTCAGCATGGAGCTCAGACACCAGCACAGAGAGGAGGAGCTGCAGCAGGTACCAACAAGGATGTAGCTTTGTTAGATGTTCATAAAAAATCCAGAGATCAAGTTTTACTGGTCTCAGGTTGTCACTGTTGGACCNTTGCTAAAGAGGCTGGCTGTTCACAGAGCTCTGTGTTCAAGCACATCAATAGAGAGGCGAAGGGAAGGAAAAGATGTGGTAGAAAAAAGTGTACAAACAATAGGGATAACCGCACCCTGGAGAGGATTGTGAAACGAAACCCATTCAAAAATGTGGGGGAGATTCACAAAGAGTGGACTGCAGCTGGAATCAGTGCCTCAAGAACCACCACGCACAGGTATATGTAAGACATGGGTTTCAGCTGTCGCATTCCTTGTGTCAAGCCACTCTTGAACAAGAGACAGCGTCAGAAGCGTCTCGCATGGGCTGAAGACAAAAAAGACTGGACTGCTGCTGAGAGGTCCAAAGTTATTTTCTCTGATGAAAGTAAATTTTGCATGTCCTTTGGAAATCAAGGTCCCAGAGTCTGGAGGAAGAGAGGAGAGGCACAGAATCCACGTTGCTTGAGGTCGAGTGTAAAGTTTCCACAGTCAGTGATGGTTTGGGGTGCCATGTCATCTGCTAGTGTTGGTCCACTGTGTTTTCCTAGGGTTAAGGTCAACGCAGCGGTCTACCAGGAGGTTTTAGAGTATTTCATGCTTCCTGCTGCTGACCAACTTTATGGAGATGCAGATTTTATTTTCCAACAGGACTTGGCATCTGCACACAGTGCCAAAACTACCAGTACCTGGTTTAAGGACCATGGTATCCCTGTTCTTAATTGGCCAGCAAACTCGCCTGACCTTAACCACATAGAAAATCTATGGGGAATTGTGAAGACGAAGATGCGATACGCCAGACCCAACAATGCAGAAGAACTGAAGGCCACTATCAGAGCAACTTGGGCTCTCATAACACCTGACCAGTGCCACAGACTGATCAACTCCATGCCACGCCGCATTGCTGCAGTAATTCAGGCAAAAGGAGCCCCAACTAAGTATTGAGTGCTGTACATGCTCATACTTTTCATGTTCATACTTTTCAGTTGGCCAGCATTTCAAGAAATTCTTTTTGTATCGGTCGTAAGTAATATTCTAATT
>NW_007577893.1:71130-73865 GCF_000690725.1 Stegastes partitus
ATACAAAGACATGGCCAAACGTGTTGGTCCCCTTCCACATCCTTGAAACAATGCTCCTCTCATCTTGAAATGTGTTTGAGTTTAATGAAAGAGTATTCCGTCTTTTGTGTTGGTTTGGTTTTCTACAGAATAAAAGAAGCAGGAAATAGTGGACTTATTGCTTCTTATTAAAAGATCAAGAACATACAATTATCAGTGTCCTTTAGAAGTAGACTGTTTCATATTTCAAACAGACTAGAGAGTGGAGGAGACAGTTAGTAATACGGGGGTCTTCAATTATTTAATCATTTATATAGCTGTTTAAAGAGACATGCTGTCCAGTATAATTGTGTGAACTATGCTGAACATGGACAAGTACAATAAAAGACAAGAGCTGGTCAGGATATGCAAAAGAAATGAACTGCTCAACACATTTATGGTTACGTAAGACTTTTAAACGTCAGAACTGTAAAGAGCAGCACTCCAGGACTGGCTGCCTCGGAAGCTGCTGGTTATTCTGTATCTCTACATCAGTCAATCATGCTCTCATTTTCTCCCCAACTTAAGGACAAGGTTTCCAGCTGAGCATTGTATTTTAACCATTTTCAGTGACTGATGTGTCAGTGGGACATAGATGGCGGATGGAAGAATGCATACAGTATCAGAGACTAGTTCAGTTTGAAGACACTGAGGATTAGACCAAGCAAAGACAGTTGCTAACCTCAGGAACCCCTGCCTCTATCCCCCACAGATGATTGGGGGAGCATGGCAGACAACGGGTGTGGATCATCAGTCTGAGGTGGAACGCTGGAAACGCCTGGCTCAGGACAAAAGCAAAGAGCTGGAAGTTTTCCGATTGGAGCTGGACTCCATCCTGGACATCCTGAGACATCTTCAAAGACAGGGCGTGGTCCTCCCCGTCACAGCCCCTTTCTCTCAGAGGACTTAATGAGTGCTCAAGGTTTAAAAGCTGAACACACTGAAAATTGTGCTCTGATGAGTATTGAAACTAGTTCATTCGATTTGATTCTCATGGACAACCAGCAACATTAGCCAACATGCCCAAACTTGATTTCATTAATATATCATGTACATGCACAAACAGAGACAGGAAGATTTGAAGCTGTTCTTGGGCTGTACAATTTCTAGTACTTACTTTTATTTAAATGATTTTAATTTATGAGAAATGCTGAAAATAAATGTTTTTGTCCAAGTCGTAACTGAGCCACAGTATATTCAATACACTGTACGTATCTCACTGCACTGAATTGTACTAAACTAACACGACTGTATTATCTGTACTGCACCAAACACCTACTGGGATATTTACTCTTGATGCACAGCTTTCTTCTTGGCTGCTAAATAGTTAAATTGTATTTAATAAAGTAACAGGCTAACATTGACCCTGCATATTTTTACAAAATCTATACAACTGAAACAAATATAAAAAGTTGTCAAAAACTTTGCTTTAAATGAATGGGGCCAGACAACTGCCAAAATCCAGCCATCTGTAGAACCCTCTGGCATGTTTTACAGTAGAAGCTTGATTTGTTGAAGTGTTGTTTTTATTTTTATTTTCATCAGGATCGTTATCAGGCTTCTGCAGAGCTGGATGATGAGCTGATCATTTCAATCAGGTGTGTTAGAAAAGGGAAACATCTAAAACATGCAGGACTGTGGCCCTCGAGGACCGGGATTGGACACCCCTGCCCTAACATTTGATGTTATAATATTGCTAACTGGTGTTTATAAATGATGTAGCAAATGTAAGTACACAGAGGGGCATCCACAAACACTGACTGATATTTGCAACAGCATTCATAAACGGCAACTGGCAATATTAAAAGCATCGAATGGCCAGAAAAAATGAGACAAATATTTTACTCACCAGCTTTCCACCAGTTGAACGTGGGAGAAACAAACTGACTTCTTGCACTGCGGTCCTGGACAGAAGTTTAAAATAAACTAGAGGGAACTTCAATGACAAATCCGTTGTTTGAACAGACGTATACGGTGATGTGGTGTTATGGTGGTTCTCTGGCCCATGGAAATGAAAACCGGTTCTTAGAAGGTTCACAAGTTAAACCAACTTTGATCCAGTTCATCCATCTGGCACTGGCCAAGAACTAGCTCCTGGTTTGTGTTTGTGAAAACATGTGATTTCTCTGGAATAAAAGGAGGAACTGAGCCACAGCTTGAGCCACTTCAGAAACTCAAACAGTGACTTTTTGGCCAGGAACACAATTTATATCTTGTTGACGAAGAAAATGAAATGAATTAAGCTGTGGCACAAACTGGCCCTTTCAAAGTACAGAAGGAAAGCAGATGGGCCTGTCACCTTGAGCTGCAAGCACCGGTGTCACACTAAAAGATGTTGTGACTAACAGCACAGCAGCATCAGACTCACAATGATGATGGCAGGCAGATGTTTTGATTAGCCAGACTCTCCTCACAAGGTGTTCATGTGCACTTTTAAAGCTTGTATATGCTGCAGTCATTCTGAGGAGACATTGTTAAAGTGCTCTAAACAATATGTTTAAAAGACCTGACCTTAAATGGTGATCGTAACGGTGATGAAGTTGTTGTTGAGCAGAATAAGTAAATCTGGCCTGGAAGGAGAATGCATGTCTGATATATATTTCCCATTAATGTGACTATTGTAGCTCTTTGAGTTTCAAGCCTGACTTTGTACTTTGAACCTCAGTTGTAGTTGTGGACTGAACACCTCAGAAACTCACTATCTCCCCAGATAGTTA
>NW_007577893.1:75205-113846 GCF_000690725.1 Stegastes partitus
TGAATTGAATACTTACTTCACCGCAGAGTGAGTAAAAGCTGATGCAGTTAGCAAATTCATTTCTGTGTTTACTTTCAATCACACTGAAAACAAATGTTTCTACCAAATTTAACAGAGGTCTTATAGAGTGGTCATATATCTGGCAGACAGAACCCGACAACATCAAGTTTGTGATCCAGGTGAAAGGACATGATCTGATATGTGTGTCTGATTCCAATGCCCAAGGGAAGACCAGGGTGCCCAGAGAGTAATTTTGAAGGTTATCCTGAGCTTGAAGCGCCCAGGAGAAGGCTGTCTGTAGAGGCACCATGACCAGGTGCTAAAGCATGTCAAAGCACCAATATGAACACCAATACAAACCAGCACCTCTGCTCACCAGAGAGCACACAGCTTTGATGAGAGCAGGTGAGCAACATAACCACAGTCCAGGATACTGATAGGCTTTCTTTCTACCGTGTCTGAATGGAAGTAGTAACACTATATGGGCAAGCAGCTCAGGTTCCCTAAAATGTCTTGCCTTTTTCACACTGTGCCAAGGCTATTGTCCTAACCCTAGAGGCAGGTAAACACTGTAGTTACTGTAGTGGTATCCTGGCCAAACCAGGACTTGAGAGGTACACAAGATCAGTACTAGACAGCACATGTGTCCCGCTGCATACCCACAAAGGTCGGACGGGGTTTGCAGTGCTTGCTCACTTTGCACTGCATTTACGTCAGCAGGCATCATGTCATACACCATCCAGCCAGGATTACATCCCAGATGTTGTGTCCCTGTCCCAGGGGACACCTGGACAGGTCGCCAGTCTATCACAGGGCTACATTTAGAGACAGACAACCAAGCACACTCACATTCACACCTACAGACAATTTAGAATCACCAATTAACCTCAGGATGAGAACCGGAGAGAACCCATGCTGCACGAGGAGAACATGCAAACTCCTAAAGGTAAACTTGATGAGACAAAATTAAACATGGATGAATCAAGCCTACAGCCAGAACCAATGATGAGAATCAAGCCAGTCTTGATGAATAGGAGGTCAATCTTTAGGGACGGACAAAAAATGTCCCCACAATGCATTTTATTTTACTGCAGTTATAACTCTTGCAAGTGTAACATTAAGAACCATAAACATCTGCAGAAGTTCTCTGCCACACACTGCTATTCTCATGACCATTCTCTTTAAACATTGCATATACATTTCATTTTGTCACCGTTACAAATGATTGTTTTCACTACCTCTATTAGGTTTGACCCATACACTGACCAATCCTGAGAATCCAGAATCTCAAGAATCCCACTGCACTGTGACGGTGTCATTTTTCCATCAAGCCCATCAATGCCAGGATGTGTTGTTTATACGCTGGTTCTTGGTGCATAGAAATACAGTATTTCTTTCATATCTCACAAAGTTCATAAATTAAAATCGACTCTCACTCTCATCCACAACAACAAAGTTTTTGCAGGGTTCAGTTTGTTGGAGGCAGCGCTTGTCATCCCTGGAAGGCATGGAGCTCCTCTTCATGGAAGCTTAGCTGCTTCAGCAACCTGAGAGATGAACAAAGTGGAGATGAGGTCCAGGTGAAAACTGCTCAGAGCAAACAAAGAACAAGACAAAGTTGATGGTTGCTTATGTCCTGTCAATGTCTTGTGATGTATCACAGCATGAGATACTGAATACTTGACTGTATACACTGTTAAAAGATTTTGGATGATCAATTATGTATTTTTGTATTGTATCAGTTCAACATATTCAGTCAAATTAAATTGTCAAAGTCTAAAATAGCTGTATAATTAAATATTTTTTTCCCATCATGTGTTCAGGGAAACAACAGGTGATCAGTTGCCATATTTATAATATACAGAGAACCTTCGTCCTTTTACAAAAGACATTTTAAGGGGTTTTCCAGTGTAAAACTTTGAACACCTGTCATTCTGTAGCGTGAAGATCAAATACCCAACAAAACTAACAATCGGGGCGTCCAGATAGCTCAACAGTTTGGGCGGGCGACTCATGTACAGGGCTATAGTCCCTGTAGCGGTTGCGGTTCGATTCCAGCCAGCGGCTCATTTGCTGCATGTCCTTTGCCCACTCTTCTCCCCATGTTTCTCTGTCACTCTTTCACTGTCCTATATTACAGGCAGAAAAGCCCAAAAAATATCTTTAATAAATAAATAAAACTTAACACTCACCAAAAGACCTTTCTGAGTGTAGAGCTTTAAGATTGCAGACACTCTCTTTCTGCATATTTACCATGGGTATATACAAATTGAAAACTTGACTTAAAGATGGCACTAACGTAAATGAAAATTTTTCACACAGTTTTTCACCTGCCTGACCACCATCTGTGTTGTGCAGCCCACTGCCCATGTATCAACCCATAGACTGAGAGGATGTTTTTTTGCTCCAGTATTGTAGCTGGCACCTGCAACAAAGTACTAGCTAGGGTGAATGGCAGCACCAAGTCCAGTTTTCTTATTAAACACTTTGAGCAACTTTCATTTAACAGAATGGGGCACCAGCTTGGAACACAACTTCCAGTTTTTTTAATACAATCTTTGAAATGACAGACTGACTTTCTCTAGTAATCTGGATCTTTTCCAATGCACCATATTCTCAAAGTACATAGCACAGTCAGGTAAAGGATGTATAATAAAGATTAAAGTACGTACCCTGTTGTTAGTTCTGTGAAGGCTGTGGGACCACACACACACACGTAGCATTTGGACCCATCTGGCCTGATGAGGAACTCGTTAAGCATCGACTCATCCACACGACCTTTCCTGCCAGTCCAGCTTTCACTAGGCTCAGACAGAACATACTCCACCTGAAACCTGACATACAATGCAACAACATATTGTGTAAAAATGTACAAAGACAGTGAGCGACAGATTAAGCAGAAGAGCTTGCAGCTGCATTTCTATAAAAGCAGATGTGTCAAATCAAAAAACTGCTGCCATTGAATGTGTATACTGAACGTGTCTATTATGTCTGAAAAAGACTACATAACGCAAGTACTGTCAATTGTGATCTAGAAGTATGTTCAAATTAAAAAAAAAAAAAAAAAGCGTGGTTCCTTCCCACGGTTGCCAACCACTTGTTCAGAGGGAGTCCAAAGGCTACTGAACTAAAGTGAAACTCAACCACTGCACAGACGTTTGCTTACAAGGAACATAAATTATAAAATGATGCTTGAAAGCTTAATAGTTCCATCCTTCTTGAATTTTACTCAACTGGTCAACGTTTTCTTCCAGCTTTATTCATCTGCTGCTTTTTCATGTTGAGCAGTGAGACACTACTGCTCATGGTCCTCGGGTTACCGTAATCAGTGCCTGGATGCTGGATATCTACAGTTCTGCCATTCTGAGATTCAGCTACAGATATGCTCCTCTCACACCAGTGGCTAAGTCCATGGAATCGTCAAACCTGCTTACTGCCCATGGTTTACATAGATGGAGTTAAAATTGTCAATGATTACTATATGCTTGCAGCTGAGCTCTAGTTAATAAATGATATTATACCATTTACTATAAAGCATGCTTTTCATAAATTTAAATCTCTAGCAACCACAGTTCCGAATGTTATCGTTAATGTCCTGGACCTCCAGCATCTATGGCATCTACTGTTCCAACACCAACTAAGCTACAATAGAAAGACAAATATTGTCATACATTTTTACAATTTTGGAATCAACTCACACAACACAACCTAGTTTATTTCATTTATAATAAACAATATTTAGAAGCTGGTTTGTGGCAGAGACAAAAAGTATAATGCATAATTATAATAATAATAATAACTGAATTTCCCTTCTGGGATAAATAAAGTATTTTTAATTTCATTTCATAAAACACAACCGTACAGCTGCAGTACCTTTCGTTATTAGCAGCCAGTTCATCCAGTTCACAGCGCCACAGTATGTCCTCCTCCCGGCGGTTAAAAAAGAGCAGTTTGGTGATTCTAAGAATATACAAACATGTAATGGGTTATTTTGCATAGTCGAGTGTTTTGATCAGTGACACCAGCAGTAAAATGAAAAACACCATGTCTATTTTTTTCAGAACTGTACTATGGAACAACATTGTTGATGACAAACAAACTGAGAGTTTGTAAGTTTTACACATAGAAAAACATTTTGTTGTTCAGGTTTGACAACGATGTTGCAACTACAGCTGTCATTACATGTTAAATGAAAACAATTACGTTGCCATTAAAAAAACTTTTAAATTAGCTTTTTCACAAAAAAGGAAGTGTCTCACTTCAGTCCTGAACTTAGCGAAATTAAAATAAAAAAACAGAGAGATAATACTTGGAGTGATATTACCATAAGTCTAGAAAAGACAAAAACACCTGAATTTACAAATATACAACCCTCCGACCACAGCTCTTCCAGCTCTCCTTCCTGTTCTAAGCCCCTCCCATCAAAAGAACAAAGACAGTCTAGCTAAAAGTCAACATCCATTTGCGGCTTCACCCAAGACCTGTTCATTGACTAAGCGAAAGGCCTCCATCTAAACTAGCGCATCAACACCTAATGTCCTAATTGTGGACTTTTTTGCTTTTTATACAAAGTCATCTGATTTGTGAGAAAAGGCTAGATTTTCTAAAGCCTGAAAACAGAGCCAAGAGGAAAGTATAGGTTTTCCTGAGACGACTTGAATTACAATACACTAAAAGGTTAGTATGGCATCCTTGTGTATAGTATCAAAGATATAGGTTCTAATTCCTAACTGGAAGTGTGTGACAGTCCTCACCTGATGGTGTCTATGTCTTGAAGAGCCTGATGGATGAGGCGAGCCATGGGTGTAAAACCTGTGCCTGCTGCTAACAGGTAGAGGTTTGTGGCATCACGGAGGGGACGTAGACTGAAGGTACCCTCTGGACTACTAACGGATATGTGGTCACCTTAAAGAGTAAATAAGTAATACAATAGCTTACACAGTGCTCAAATTAAAAATGAGGAGTAACAGTGCAAACATCAGTAAAGTTGAAACATTTCCAAAAACCACTGACAATATAGAGTTCTTGGGGGTATTGACATTCAGTAACATTTGGTTCCTACTTTTGTATTGATCAAAGTAAAGAGAAAACATAAAAAACTGTAATTTAATAACATTTAGATGAATACATAATACAGGGACAAGTCTGTATGTGAGGTACAGAGCAGTTTCAGACATAATCACACACAATCACACCTCAAACAAAATGCCACAACAGACAGCAAACAAAGAAAAATCACATTAGTATTAGGTAACATTTCCAGGACAGCTACGATGAAAAATAATCACTACAGAGCTCATATAAGGTGCCAGGGTATTGAGACAGCTCCATAAGAGCAGAGAAGCAGGTGTATTTGCGACTCATTTTAAGGTCAGAGCAATCTGTCTTGTGTAAATAGCAACTGCTGTGTTTCAGTTCATTTCTGTGTCCGTCTATAGGTCACCCGGATTACTTCAGTGCTCAGAGCTGACCACAATCACTGTTGTTAGTTACAATTATTAAAAAGACTTGAACAATAAAATTTGGTCCACTGTTATCTGTGTATGAGTGAAACCTGATGCATACTCAGATTGTGTAGGTAGCTGGACTTATTCAAGCAGAACTATTTCTAGTCATTTAAATGAGGGACATGCACATGACTGAGACATATGACTCAAACAACTCTCGTGTAAATCTGCCACAGATTTATTGCTCTTCGTCATTTTTTAGCTGACTAAAGCCAGGAGGCACATATGTCCATTAGGGCTGAACAACTGGTCTCAAATGGAAATAGCAATTAGAAATAATGCAATTGGTAAATCACTATACGTGTTCACAGGATCAATCAATATTTTGCTTCACATTCATTGTGTATGTGAATTGCCCCACATCGGAGTTTCGAGCAATCACTTTTTGTTGAGTTTTAGATCACATCGTTGATCAATATTAGTGATTGAGTTGGTTCAGCTGTTATTTCATATATGTAGGAACAATCAACAGCAATGAATGTGAAATGTCCTTGTTCTACAAACACAGAATGTAAAAAAAAAAAGCTATTTGTATTGTCCTAAAAGCATGTTCTGTATCTCATAATAAGTATTATTATTCTCTGAAACACTAAGGAAACTATCAAACTGTGCTGAACACATAATCATAAAACAAACTTATCTGACATGGAATTATTCCACCCCACAGATAGACAAAAAAAGGAGAAATATGAGGGGGTGGGGCCAACCAGTTTGACTCTCCAGTGAGGCAGAGAACCACAAATAAATAAAATCACAGCTTAAATTAATTAAATTCAATTAGGTTCAGTATTAAGACATGCGTGGAGTTTGCATGTTCTCCCCGTGCAGCGTGGGCTCTCTCCGGGTTCTCCGGCTTCCTCCCACACAGTCCAAAAACATGTTGAGGTTAATTGGTGATTCTAAATTGTCCGTAGGTGTGAATGTGAGTGTGCTTGGTTGTCTGTCTCTAAGTGTAGCCCTGTGATAGACTGGTGACCTGTCCAGGGTGTCCCTTGCCTTCACCCTGATTCACCGGGGATAGGCTTCAGCCTCCCACGACCCTAGTGAGGATAAGGGGTGTGTAGATAATGGATGGATGGATGGATGGATTCAGTATTATTTATATAATGCATATGTCACCTTAAGGCACTTTACACAGTAAGATGGAGAACAGAAAGAAACCCAACAAATCCAAACATTACACAGTTTAGGATTAGTGGCTGTGTTAGCCAATGTGGGCTGTGTTTGAATTAATAAATGTATAAATTGTGTCATTGGTCTGACTGATTTGAACTGTAGGCAGCCAAAATGTTACAACTTATTATCATTATTATTGTTTTGTGAACCGCTTCCATATCAAACAGTAAAACAATGAATGAAGCATTGCCCCTGTCTGAGAAAGAAACATATCAGTGTATGAGCAGACAGCTACTGCCTTCTTTTTTATTAGGACGTAGGAGGATTTTTCTAAAACACTGATGTATGATAGTACAAAAAATAACTTCAGTACTACATTTCACTTGAACAGTCTTGACCTACAGACAGCCTAATCATTGACTTCTTTTCCTTCTCACTACTGCAGTCGATGACTTTTTCACAGCTCTGGCGGTAATGAAGTGTTTCCAAATTTAGCTGAAAAAGTGGTCAGTAAAAGCAAGCGCCACTGGCAATAAGATTCAATGCTTTAAAATGGTTTTCCATTCTGCTGACAAAATCTGAGACCAAAGTGCATTAACAGACCATGAGCCTGAAAGTCTTGCACTCTCACAGCAAGATTTCATCATCCTTCTATAATCTGTTTCTGCTGCATTTTGTTATTTATTAAATAAACACACTAATGGAGAAGTATAGATGGCGAGCGGTAGTTTTGGGATCAATAACTTAAACTTGACATAGTTAGCATCTAGCTGCATTTATATAGTTATTCTAGAGTTAGTAATCAAGTCATAATGTACATCCAGTATGTAGTTTTACATTATTACCTTTAATTTTAATTTCCTCTGCAGTTAAATAAATGCAAACTATTGCATCTTTAATGTAATTGGCATTCTGTTACACTACAATGAGCTAATAGTCATTACTACTTATTATTATTATTACTTGTTTCGGACTGCTGAAGCTTATAGGGAATCCAAATGTTTTGGATTGTTGGGTGTTTCTGTCTCTGCCTTTGTGAAGCGCTATGAGATGACTTGTTGTTGTAAATATGCGCTATACAAATAAAATTTAATTGAATTGAACTACTAAATTTATGAATGATTCGTTTTTGTCTAAACTGACATAACTAAGCTGCCGTCTGAGCTCTCCTTCAGGACCAGGTTACACTAGAAAAACGGTTCATGAGGTGACCCCACTGCAATTCAGATATATTTGGAGTTCTAAATGGCCACACTGGAAGGTATGGCAGTGAGAGGACGGATGAGACGTCGATTAAATATTGGGATATCAGCTCATCATCTCTCCTGAAAGGCTTTCAAGGTGTTGCACTTAGTTGCTTACATAAAAAATGATTTGTGAAAAGAATGCAGTAACAGAGCATAAGACCATACCCTCCTTCAGCTTCACTCCCAGAATGCAACTGGAGGGGAGTATCAGACCCTGACTGTAAAATGCCACCTTACTAAATTACACACACTAATTACATTACATTACCGACTGTGTGGGGGAACTGACAAATGCATGACACTAACCTGAACCCAGTCTCTCCTCCTCTCATCTTACCCTACATACACTTACACAAATACATAGAATCATGGCATTGCCTGGCTATGACTTACCGATATGCAGGGTGTTGAGATGTGGGGTGAACACTCCATCAGGGTAGACTTTGATCATGAGGTAGAGGTCTGATTCCTGTAAGGAGTGTTGGGATGGTCCTGTCAGATTCTGGTCCACTGGAGTGTATGGCCTCACTACCTCAGTGTCTACACACAGACAAGAAAATAGTTATACTTGTAAATATTTTAACACAAACACATACACACACATTAGTCAATTGTGTTTGCATATTCATTTTTATTCAAAATAACGAACATATGAAGAAAAACACTCAAATTACACATTTCATTTTCATATCTAAATTATAATTTAAACATTACTTAGAACTAATGTCCAAGACGCATAATAATTTTAAACAATACATTTTAAATTTCACATTGACAGGGATTCAGATAAAAGCGAGCCACAATATCTGCATGTCTCAAAATAATTCTAAAGCCATCATAATGCACAGGCACAATAATGTAAACAGTGAGTTCACATTTGTAGCCTTACTTGCTGTCAGTCCAACAGATGTTGGGCTGTGTTTTCTGTGAAGCTTCACATATGCTTAATGAAAGAATATTGGTACATATTCTGAGCTCGTATCAGGGCAAAAGCGCCTGAATACTATTTTAAGGCAGACTAACACCAAGGAGATTAGGTATCTCTGGATGGACTTAAAATCAGAGCGTTACAAGCAGTAGCTTTGGGGACTGTTGTACTTCATGGTTGAGAATGATGAAGAAGCATACTCTCTGATATGAGCGCTGGCCCTGGTAGACAGTCTAACAATGTCCTTATCCACTGAATCAGTGTACTATACTTTAGCTGTAGACGAGTATACTGTACGCATATGTACTGCACTTGCACTTCACAACTGAAGGTAGCAACATTGACGTTTTCCACCCTGCCTGATATGCAAAAGTTTTTTTCAACAACTCAAGTGAGCACTAGAACATATAGAACATTCTCTGGCCAACTCCATGGTTCCTTACCTTGAATGAGGGCTTTGAGGTAGACATGTTTTCCAACAGGCACATGCATGACAGTCCCACGTGGTAATTGCAGTCTGAACACATAGGTGTTATGGTTCACTTCAGTCTTAGACACCAAAACACAGTCCCGATAGAAGACAGCTGTTCAAAGGAGATGAGTAAAGCATGCCCATTATTTAGCTTTTTTCTTATGTCCCTGAAAAGCAAGCAAATGCCAGGATGTGGAGGAGGCTGACTACAAAAGCCACCTCATACATTAGGTAAACCTGAAAACTTCAGTGAAATTCTAACATAAATGTGCATGTGTATTTACTGCAAATTAAAAAAACACTGTTGTTATTTTTTTGTACAATGTGTCATTATTGTCTTGTACCTCTAAATTATTACTTGGTATGATTAGCATTCAAATAATAGGACACATCCACAGTGGAATGACTTCTTTGATCTAGACTCTCACCTCTGTCTTTTTTGCGTAGAAGTGTATTGTGGAACTCCAGTGGCTGACCAAGACTTGCCCATTTTCCTTTTGCCTGCTTGCGTATACTGACCTGAATTTTTCCCACTGAGTTAGCAGTGTGTACTGTTGACGAAAATGACAGCTTAAGAATAAGAACAAGACAATGAACCTAAACACACATTTTGTGGATGTTTCTAAAAAATATTGTCTTACCAGCAACACTTCCCTCAACTTCATCAGCAAGACCTAAAAGAGCATGAAAATGTATTTAATATGCATAAACATAAAATTGTGTACAATGTGTCCATGTCTTAACACGTGTTTTTGTCTATATTATGTCTGTAGTGTCTGTAACTTGTCTAGAAGTATACTGTAAAAGCAACATTCAGATGTAGTTTTGAAGCCATATTGCAGTAAAACAAACAACAAAAGCCCTTCTCACTCGAAAATGTGTAGGAGGGCAATATTAGGAAAGATCTCTCAATACAATGCAGTCTAACACTATGCCACAAACAGATGCCTTTAAAATAGACATATTGTAAATAAATAAAAATGTAAGTTGTGTTTCTTGCAGGATCGTAGTTGATTACATTACACTCTATGCTAGGTGACAGAAACACACGCTTGAGTCTGTATGTGCTATATCATATTAAAAATGTCACGATTATTGTGCTGCTGTCTTCAGCTGACTTTGGGAATTTAAATTTACAGTGTCAGCCAAAGGTTTGGATGACTTCATTCAAGAATTTTGCTTTGACTCTGTTGTTTTCTTGTTGTAGATTAAGACTGAGGACACCAGATATGGAATTATGTAAGAAGCAAAATAATGTGTCTAATTTGAGATTCTTCAAAGTAGCTACATTTTTCTTTGGCGACAACTTTGTATTCGTCATTCTCTCAACCATAGGTGTCCCCTACCTTCGCCCTAAGTCAGCTGGGATAGGCTCCAGCCCTCCAGCAACCCGAGGGAGGATTAAGCGGTGTATAGATAATGGATGGATTCTCTCAACCACCCTCATTAGGGCACCTCTAGCTTTTCAACAAGTTTTGAAGAAGTTCTCACATATGTTAATCACTTGCTTCTGCATCACAAAGGCCTGACTTGCGCCAAAAGAAGTTGGATTTTAACTTCTTTGACCAAAATGAGATTTCCACTAGTCTAATGTCCTCTTATTGTGTGTTAGGTCCAAATGTCTCTTTTTTTATTGGTATCCTTCAGTAGTGTTTTCTTTGCAGCAGTTTCACCATGAGGGTCTGATTCATGCAGTCTCATCCATACAGTCAGTGTTGAAAAGGTTATACCATAAACTAGGTGCTGCTGATAACGTTAGCAGCCGTATGTGTTACCAGACTGTGTGCAGCAGCCTCTGCGGTTTCTCTCATGGTCACAATGTCAGCAAGAGACAGGCGCAAAGTACGCCAACAGACGCACAGACAACTATATCTGAAGCTTTTCAGAGAAACAGAAAATAGGGCAAAAACTGACAATGACGTCCTCCCAAGACACTTGGATGAAGTGAGTGCATAACACAATATTACTTCTTGTAAATTCTGACTACTACATTCACAGACATCATGTTAAAAAGTTAGTCTTTTAATGTATGCTGTAATATTGTACTTAATAACAGAAATGTCTTTTTAATTACTTGAAAGCTTTATCCCAATTCTTTTCAATCAAAGAGCTGATGTCAAAATACACTCATTTACAAACTTATTTGTTGCTGTGAAGATTTGTAGAATTTCACTATTGGTACAGACTACCACATTTCTAGTATTGAGACATTCCTACCTTTCACTGAAGACAAAATAATACAATGTAGAGGGCCATTACACTACTCACATAAATGTATCATGTAGGACATTTTGCCCAGTAGTACTTCCATTCGTAGAACACGTGCCTCAAGGTCAACAATGGTACAGCCTGACTTGGGGATCTGACAAAAGAAATAACATGCATGTTTTTTTCAACCTTTGATTCAGCCAGTTTGTAACCTCGTCCATCAGATGCTAGCAGTGTAGCTGTTAGAGGCATTAAAGCACTCATCAAAAGTTCAGATGAATTACATTCGATGAATAGACAGAGAATGGCATCCCAATCATTATCCCCTCAACCCTTGCAACAGTCAGAGGGACAAAATTAAATTTAGCAACAGTCAAGGTTTCCACCAAAAAAATTATTTGAACCAGCAATTTGGACTGCCCAGCAAGGGACTAGCGGGGAGCCCAGTATGTCTAATGACCACTACAGCTTACTTTATTTTAGATAAATGTATTTATTCTTTGAAGATGTACAATAAATTACAAAAAGCGCTCCTCCAGTTTTGAAAAACATTGTGAGGTCTTTGAGCCACAGTGATTTCCATTCCAACAGTATTATTCTGCATGCCAAAAAGAATTCAAAGGCAATATTGTAATTTGCTTTGTTTTTTTAACTCCCAACCCAAGTGCCATGTTTGACAAGGTGCTCCCTGACAGTGCTCTCAATCAGCAAAGATGCTGATTGGGAGCAACCAAAAATGTTAGCAGTCTGTTCCTCACCACCATCACTTCCAGTATTTGGCCATCTGAAAAAACTCTCTAAGGTGTTTTGGCTTTTGCGTTTCCTCCTTAACATTTACCCTAAATGTCACAAACTGAAAGTACCTGTGTTACTGTCTGTTTAACTAGCCAGCTAATGTTGCCGCAGACGTTAAGTGTTCAACACTTAAGCATTATTGACGTGTTTTCCATTTTCATTTTTCAACTGGGTCACTCCACTGTAAATCTACCTTAAAGAACATTTTATATAAAAACACTAAAAACAGGTCCCAATGCAGCAGGACGTCAACTCAAGCGCAGGGTGCTGCCACGCTTGCAATACACTTAAGCCTGCTTTGTGATTTATCCTGCAGAAAGAGGCAGCACGTGGGACATGTGAAAAGGGATTTCAGGGTTTTGTTGTCATGCTTGGTCTCTGTCTTGTAGCATAGATGTGCATAAGGATTACCTTTCTTTTAGTATAAACAACCAGATGAACGGTCACATCAGTTTGGAACCAGTCGTACCTACACCAGCAACAGACAGCAGAAAATAATGTCACTGTACAAGGTTTTTTATGTGGCTGTTTGTATTAGATTTGTTTCTGATTGTACTGTCTTTACCGAGGCCGAGAGTCTTTCTCTGGTGGAAGAGCCACTGAAGTAGGTGGAGCAAGGCCAGTTGGTGGTGGAGGAGGGATGATAGCTGAAATGAAGAACAGACAACAAAAAATCACCAAAGTTTTATCCAACATTGAGTGTAAACTGTCAATACACTTACTGGTATAAAGCCTGAAGGCAATATTGGATTTCTCAACAAATTGTAAATTCTACAAATTAATTAGACTAATTTCCAGGCAACCACTGCTTTTTTTTTCTTTTTTTTTTTTTTTTTTTACTTATTTTTATACTATGAAAATCTCATTGCTGTTGATAAAAATTGAACTGAGTTTTGAAGTGCTACACAACAACTTGTTGTGATCATTGTGATACCAAAGTCAGGTCCTCATTCTTTAGCAATCCAGTTTTTGTAAGCAGGGATTGTTTTGAAATATCTTTCTTGCAGTTCTGTGTAAGCATAACAAACGCTGACATCTTTTCTCTTTTAAATCTTTCATTTGTCAATTTTCACTCAGGCCCCATATATATGAAGAATCTAAGAGCAGGAAATAAACGTCCCAAAAATTCTTAGAATGGCACATGGTGCATCTTGTTTCAGGACTAGAAAAAACATTTATCAACTTTGCTCACGTAACAATCAACTCATATTTCCACTAACAGTTCAGGAGAGCTTCAGTGTGCTGAAGGTTTTTTTTTTGTTGCATATATCAGTAAATTTGCTACTTGCATTATTTACCTTTACTGAAGTACTAGGACTAAGTGACAGAAACCACAATATATTATGGTAATATCTACTCTGCAGCCGAACACTCTTTCTTCTGAGTCATTCTGCTCCCTCTGATAGTAAGAGTACAAAGACTCATCATCCATCCATATTCTATACACTGCTTTATCCTCTGTAGGGTCACGGGAAGCACCAAGACTTTAAAAAAAAAAAAAAAAAAAGTCCTTCTCTGGCTGTGTATATTTATATGTGTTTTTATGATTTGGTAAGCCTTCAGGAAATGCAAGAAAGTCAATGTAATGAACTCTGGAGTGACGAAAACATGGCCTTGTGTGTGTATACCTTTAACAGCCGTGGTGGCCTTAGTGGCCATTCTGCCCACCAGGCACTCTTTCAACATGGATTCATAGTTCACCCAGCGATGGACCTGCTCACAAACACACATCACCACAGCAGTGTAAGTAAACTCATCAAGCCACCCATTCCCACATTGGCAGGATTACAAAACACATCAAACTCTGCAGTCCTCCCAGTGTCCTAAGGCTTGTTTTCACTTCAACTGAGCCTTTTCAGAACATGTTTTGTACACTGTTTGGGCAGGCATACCTATTCACCCGCTATTGGAGGTTTTCCCCTTTCATTGTGTGTCAACACTGAATAATGGTTCATTTAATTAGGCTTTTTGGACAAGAATTTACAAAAAAACTCTTTCAGGTCAAAGTGAAACCAGATTTCTACAACGCAATGATCAATTGATTGAAAACATAAAACGTAAAAGTAAGTGATTATATAGGGCGCCCCGGTAGCTCAAGACAGCGACCCATGTACAGGAGCTATAGTCCCCAACGCAGCAGACGCGGTTCGAGTTCAGCCAGCGGCTCATTTGCTGGATATCTTTTCCTCATGTTTCTCCATCTCTCTACACTGTCCTGTCCAATAACAGCAAAAAGCCCAATAAAATAATCTCTAAAAAAATAAGTAATCATATAAATATTTACCTTCTTGCTGTGGCGTGCCTAATCCAACACAGGTGCTGTCAATTGGTGCTAGAATTCAAACATTTAGTAAAACAGAGATCATCTGATAGCAGTGAATGTGTCTCAAGTGGCTGAAGTGACTGAACAAGAAAGAGACAAGTGAGGGAGGCCACCAAGACACCTATGAAGGAGTAACAAGCTTCAGTGGCTGGAATGGAAGAGACTGTTCATACACCAATTGAGGACCAAGTTTATAAACTGCCAAGGCTCTATGGAAGTGTAGCACATAGAAAGCCACTGGTGAAAACAGACCACCACCATTCCAAACCATCCCTATCGCAAGCATGGTGGTGGCGGCATTATGATGTGAGATGGCAGCAGCCCTAGAAGACTTGTAAAGGTAGGGGTGAAATGAATGTAGCAAAGCGTAGAGAAATCCTGGAAGACAACCTGATGCAGTTTGCAAGAGAATTGCAACCTGAAAGAAGATTTGCTTTCCAAAAAGACAAAAACCTAAAACGTAAAGCTAAGCCTAACCAGAAATGGTTTAAATACAAGGTGAACATTCCGGAGTGGCCAAGTTAGCGCCCAGACCTCAATCCAATTAAGAATTTGTGACTGAGCATGAAAAGAGCTGTTTGCTTACAAACCTTGTGTACCCTGACAGAGCTTGAGCAGTTTTGCAAAGAAGACTGAGGTACAATTACAGTCCCCAGATGCACAAGAGCAATCGAGCCTTATCCACACATGGTAAATGTTGTGATTGTATCTAAAGGTGCATCTACTAAGTTATGACTTGAAGGGGGTGAATATTTGATCACCTATGTTATGTTTTATACGCTTAATTAAAAGACATTACTTTGCAAAAATCTGTTTCACTTTGACATGAAATAGTTTATTTATTTAAATTCTTGTTAAAAAGTGAAATCATATTGACCATGATTTAACGTTGAAAATCGATAAAAGGGAAAACTTCCAGGGGGCGAATACTCTTCTCTTCATTGGCACTGTATGATGAACACATCAGCATGAATACGGAAACAAACTGCAAACTAGAATAAAGATTTAAGATAATATGCTTCTCCATCTATCCAAACTTAAAACATATCTAAAGTGAAACCATTTTTAACATTTAAAAACCTTGTTAACTGACTAACTTGTGTCTTCAGAAAGGCCTGAGGAGCAAACATAGAGCTGATAGGCAGAGAAGCTACGACTATGAAACGATCCTACAGTTTCTTCATTTAGTCCCTAGAATTGGAGAACTGCACATGACTTTAAAGAGTAACTTAAAAATGACAGTGCTTTACTTTCCTCATCACCGTCCATACCTGATCAAACAGGTCAGTGCCATCTCTTCCTGCTGCCTTCATCAGCTCTTCTTCTCCACCAGGGTGGTAGTCCATGTAGGGGGTCACATTGTAGACCATATCTGAAAAGATACGGAGAAACAAAATGAGTTTTATGTATACCATGTTCCACTTCCTTGTGCAGACAGAAACTGATACCACCACAGACAGTTGTGTCAGATGATGAAACTAATATGATTATTAATTGTTAATTTATTTGCCTGCCTGTAAAGCAGGCCATCACATAAATAAACAAAGTACTCCTGAGGATGCATCAGAATCAACCTCACACACACTGGTGAGCTCAAAAATGGCCACCAAAGTGGTGGACCACAGAAGCCATGTTTAAGAAATGATAGAAAACAATGGAATTCAGATTCTGATTCAGAATGCTTTATTGCCATTCATGCAAATTACATCAAGGATGCACTGCAGAATGAAATGACAATGCAGGGTCAGCGATAACAACACACACAATTCACATAAAACACACACAATTCCAGCTGTCCACCAGATAAAATGTGTCAAAGTTTCTAATCACCAAAAGACTACATTGGCATAATTTATTACAAAATCATATACAAAATAATTAATTTTACTTTAACTTGTCACTTGCTTGTTCCCCATTATCAGAATTAAATGGTTCAAGTACCCTGTGAAATCAAAAGTGCTAGAAGACAAAGCCAACACAGTAAAAATGTCTCCAATACCAGTATGAGTCACACAACGTCCTTTAATCAACCAAAAAAATGTGTCTCCAGTAAACTTTGATTTCACAACTACTACACCTACCCTTATAGAGCCCTTATAAGCTCCATCTTCATTGTCTGAGTACACAGGGGATGTTATGTAACCCTGTGGGGAGTTGCACATATTTTTCCTTCGCTGCTGCTTCAGATCTTGTATTACACTACATAGAAGTCCAAGCCATATGACGAATAAGCAAGGTAAATTACATCATTCTTACAGCACAACCTGAGCATAACCCTAGCTCTCTAATTCCACTGTATTAAAGAATGAATCAAGCCACAACCATTATCAAGCTGACATCAAGTATCATCCAGTTTCTCTAAATACTATGGCTCCATTGCAGATCCTTAATGTATTTCTTTGCATTCCTAACCAGACCTGGTCTCCTGCAGTCTCACCTCGAATGCAGGTCCAGCAGTCATCTCTTGTGTTGTGTTTCTGCAGTTCTTCCTGGGTAACTTCAATCAGGCGTCCTCTGAGCCCGGTCAGATCTTTTCCACTCTTGGAAAACCGGATCCAGTCCATCAGACTGTGGCCAGGTTTCAACGCCACCTTATCAGACAGAGTCGATAAAGGAGCATAAGCTTCACATGTATTTGTCTCTGGAGATGTGTGAAGGAATGTAAGGACAAAATAATAAATAAAACATGACAGAGTCATCTTGTGTCCGTGTGGCTGTAGAATACTGTCTATGCAAGTTAGTAATGCTTCTATTATCCTAAACTGACCTGTCATTATGTTACATGTATAATTAAGTAAAAGATTTAGCTAACGCCAGACAGGAACTCCCTTATACTAGATTATGCACTTCTGTCATCTTACGCCAACTTTATGTCAAGTTTTTGGAAAAGAGTCAAGTGTAGAGATAACTGTGTCATGACAGCTGGCTGTCAAATGGTGAGGGTTACCTTGTTCCTCCCGGACTGGCCGGATGGAGCGACCCGCTGCTGGGAACTCGGAGCAGGAAAAGACTGGGTTGGTATGTTCAACATGTTGTGGACGCTTCGGAGGCAGCCCCAGTTTCGTACAAAACCTATTAAGTTAGTGGAGGTTTACCACAATAACACATAAACGGCGGTTTTGCTTTTACACTGGTTTCATGGTGTCACCGATACAAGCTACTTCCTTGTTGCGATACATCTCTTCTCAGAACTGTGTTAAGCAATGCTGCTTGGGCTGGAAGGTTAGGCTAAGCTAGGCTAACACGACAGACGAACTGACGACCGTACTCATAAGAGTAAATTATAAACCGTCAAATAAATTTCGTTAAAGTTAATATTTCCAGAGTTACTTAACCAGCAAACTGAATAGTTACTCGATTTCTAGTGGTTAAGTAAGAGTTATCTCCTGCCATTGAGGTTCCGTCACTGTGTAGACTACAAGAATTGTCGCACATTTTGACGACATCGTCAACAAATGACGAAATCAAACTGCGACGGTCGTCCACTGGCTGGTCGTCTTTCTCGTGTACTTTCTGGTGTTCTTGCTGGTTGTACTGCAAGCAATGACAGCATTTACAAAGGCGGCAGAGGTAAAACGTTAGTGAAGCAATGTCCTTTGACAGTCAAAATATTCTTGTGTCACCGCTATCATTTTTGGCATGTCATAAAAGAAGCACTGTAGTCATAAATAGCCTACAATAATTCGCACACAATATCAGTAACGGCGGCATAATATTTGTTTTCGTGTGTGCCAATTCCCAAGATCCGGTAGAGTGTTAGAGTGTTGAGCATGCAGGCTCACTGTCTTTCGTAATTTAAGTATAAGAACATAAAAACTGCCAATAACCCACCTGAAATTAAACTGTTGAAAAAAATGATAAAGGATGAACCATGTGGTCTTCCACTCGATCCACTTTCACTGTCGTCATCATCCTCCTCCTCTTCTGAATCTTTCTGGTTTTCATCTGACATTGTGGAAACATAGTATCTAACAGAGCTCCATATTATTCATTTATAGTGTGACACAGGAGGCCCTACCTCTGACATCCATCACAGCAACTGACGGGTTTGCTTTTGAAAGGTTAATCTGTTAAGAGGATTCCTGGACAAGTCCTTTGAGGTCCACCCACACCTAGTCCTCAGTAGATTTCCTGTACCGAAAGGAGTTTTGTCAGTACGTATAAACATCAAACAGCACATGTTCATGGACAATAATTTAGAATGTCATTGCAGGAAAAGCACATGTGGAAATAACAACAATAATGACAACCATGTTCCATTGAGTGTTCCAGTGAACGCTTTCGTGATCCTTCATGCACAATACCAGGACGTAAAAACTGTTCCAACTAAGTGAAATACAATCATCATCAAGGACAACTCCCACCCTGGTTCTGACATGTTTGACCTGCTGCCCTCAGGGAGGCGCTACAGGTGCATCAGAACCAAAACAAACAGACTCAAGAACAGCTTCTTCCCAAAAGCCATCACCACTCTGAACTCACACATGCACTGACATCACAGTCCACCCCAGCCCCCCAATCTACCTCACATCCACCTACTGTAAACTCTATTTAAATGTGCAATATCATCAATGACTATGCTGTGCAATATTTTTCTAAATTCATACTGTACATATAACTTATACTGTATACTGTATATGTAACTTATCTTATTTTGTACTTAAATCTCTTCTATTTTTTATTTTTTTGCTCTTTATTTTGTACTTTATTCTATATTGCACTGAAGGAGTTGCTCTTAATCTCATTGTACATGTGTATAGTGACAATAAAGGCATTTTATTCTATTCTATTCTATCCTTATTAAGAATTACATCTGTTCTGTATCTCCTTGAAAAGGGTGTATGAACAGAAGTTATGGTTACTGAATGGATGATTCAGAAGCTGTCCAGTATTTTTTGCTACTGCATCCAGAATATCTGGACACAGTACAGTGTCACATTTTAAACCCAATATTATGCCCCTCTCTTTGACATACTTTATATTGTTTTTTTGTTTGTTTTTCTCCTGAGTTGCATTTAAATTTCTACATCCCTTAGGCTGTGATGATCTTATGGTAGTTCCATCTTGGCATCTTTTGGTGGTGCCTTGGAGATCTGAGGAGGGACAGCATTTGAATGATTTTAAAGTTCTCTGACATGCATGTGAGTTTTCTATCTGCAAAGTCAGAAAAGTTTATTGAATTCTAAGGGAGACTGGTGGTGTTGCATTTGATTGGGCCAAAGCCTCCATTCTTGAAGCAGCTGTTTGGAGTTAAGACCAGAAGGTTAAAAATATTTTGGCAAAAAAGTAAAAAGTCTGTAGCAACCAACTAAACAACTGATGGACACAAGAAATGGTCATGCTGAAAAGCAAAACTATTAAGTCTATGCAAGCACAGAAGTCTTACAGTCGGACAGGGACTTCCACAAATTAGAAAGATGGCAGATTATTTCATCTAGCTTCAAAGAAATTCTTGAGAACCATCAAATGAAACCATCAAATGATGCAGGAAGTTCTATTAATTCATTAATTCATGACAAAACCATCTTTTATGGACACCAGAGCAACTTCAGATATTTTCATTTCAACACAAATGTTCATGTGTTCAAACTGTAAAGATATTTTTGTTGGTTATTAACTTTTTGTCCAAAAACTCAAACTCAGAAAACAACATTTATTTAGTGAATTTGTCAAAATTTCTAGCATTTTTATTGGTAATGTTGTTGCTGTCCTAATATTCTGATCTTTTCTGCTGTGCTGAAATTGCTATTGTAAGCAACCAGAACCCAATTTGAGTTACCAAAGTTTAAGCATCCAGTGTCATATGTTTCTCTGTGCATCTTCCTGCAGATGGCAGCAAACATCAACAGTACTGACTCAATGGCCAACATTTTTCTCAGTTTTGAATGGTGTTTAGTTACCTCCCACAACACATAACAGGAGGACAGACTGAGTAATTTCCTGTAACTGTTGGACACTGCACATATAAAAAGCTACGCTTTTCAATCATTTTGGCAAGAGAGATAACTGCTCTCAATAATCACTCTGGATGAGACTAGAGCACTAGATAGTGTTATGTTTGTTCATTTCTATAGTGATTCCATCTATTTCAGCTTGTCTTTTGTTGAATGCTATGCAAAGTGTGTGTTTCTTCCCTTTTCATCTCTGTATTGTGTTGTATTTCGGGGGCATTTTTTCTAATCTGTATGTCATATATTGTATAGTTCAGAGGCAGATTTGTGATTTGTGCTGTTGGTCTATATAAATAAAATTTGAATTGACTCACTTAACATTTGCCTTGGCTTGTTTTCTACTCTCTCTCTCTTGCTCTCTCTCTCTCTCTCTCTCTCTCTTTTGTCACTCCACACATCTCTTCCCCTCTCGCAGCAGATCCAGCTGAGGGGCAGATAATTACAATTTCAAAACCATTTGCCAGATCATTACCCTAATCCCAGGTTTGGTCTGATGAGTCACGCGCCTCATTTGCCACGGTGCAGGGCAGCTTGGGGCCCTTTCACAAACACTGGCCAAGGACCACCAGCCTGCCCTGTGGGGCCACCGGACCACTGGGGTTGAGGTTCGTGTCGTATGGTGTTGAGCCATTACTATCAGGGATCCCAGCAGAGAGGAAAAAAGAAGAAGAGTTAAGTGTTAAGAGTAAATTTAGACAAGATCTTAAAATATCATTTAGCCTTGATTTTTTCCTGAAAAGAGTGTTTACAATTTGACTTATTGCTGTCATTATCTTGTCTAAAGCATTGCTCTTAAGCTGTAATTAAATGAGTAGTAAAAGTCCTTTCATTTCATTACGCTGTACACATACTCTGTCCATATATGGTTAACCATTTTACACAATACATACTGTAATGTTGTTTCCCTCCACTCTCTCTGTTAAGCAATACAATGGCAAAAGAGTAACAGTAAAATCTATTTCACTTTGTGCTCTACTGTGAAAAACATTCGTTACATTTTTCTTTTTTTAATGTTTTATAAATCCTACCATTTTCTTGACACTACTGCAGTTACCTGTCATATTCTGCCTTTTCAACACTCCTCAAACTATCCCCTTATCTCATTTTGCTAATTGCACATCCTCAATTCCTTTCCTTGACTCCTCCCCTCGCGTCTTAGTCGCATAGAGATTCGATTAGAGGAGGCAAGGAAATGTGAGGAGAGGAGTTGAGGAGGCTGAAAATAGTGAAATGAGATTGGTCTTATATCTCTCCAAAAAGGGAGGAAGAAATCTTGTATATTGACCTAAAGATGGCAGTGTTGTTTGAGTTTTCTAATGCCTGAACCCAGAGACAATAATACAGAAATGTGCCTGTTTGGCCTGTTGCCACTGTCAGGTGGCACAGCTGATTACTGGTTTAGTTCAGAGCAATGTTTTCTTTGATATTGGAGGGTTTTGATAACGACAAGATTGCAGGTGTAGAGGTACCTGAGGCAGCTGATGACAAGGAAGTTTTTGTGCTAGACATGAATCAGACCATTAAAAAGCACATCTGGGGCATTAAAATGATGAAGCCATCAAAGCACAACTGTCAAAATACATTGATTTAGTGGCCCCAAGAGAAGCTGCAATTGATGAGGAAATCTCAAATAGTTCCCTTAGCTGTCTTGACCCTGCTGCTACAATGCAAAATTAGTTTTCCAGGAAAGAAATTGGCAACTTGTGAAGCAGAAAAAATACTTTCATATATCGAGCTATATTAATCTGCGGCAACATTTTCTAAAACAAGATGGAGGCACACACACACACACACACACACACACACACACACACACACATTCTGGAGATTCCTCATCTTTCCAGCCAAACTGCAAATTTGGATTTGGTAAATGTCACTATATAATTTCCACTGGGCTGCTGTAGAAACATGAAATATATCAATGAGATCTTGGGGGAAAAATGTCAGACATCTGTAAGTAACTGTAAATTTTACAAATTATATAAAGGTGTATTTTGTGTTTATTATTATTTTTTAAAATACTTTACTGTGAAAAGGTTGTAAGCAAAATCATTTAAATATATAAATTACTCTGCTTCATAGAACTCTGAAAACCTGAGATCGGTGACATCTTCTGTTTGAAGGTCAGAGCTTCACTAATAAAAACTTGTACGTATACTAACAACAAATAACTGTGTTTTGTGGAAGGTGTTGTGTAGTGAAAAACTAAAAAAATCCTTACCCATCTTATTTAGGCTAGCTGTTGAATGTGATAGTAATAGAGTAAACTCAAATGCAGAACACAGACTCAAACTTGCAAAGGCTGTATCTTTTTATTGTGAGGTTCAAGGAGTGGAACTGAGGTGAAATTGAATGATGGTGATGGCAGGTGAAGGCAAAAGGCTGAAGGCAACTGATGGTGGAGTGGGCTGAAGAGGAAGTGTGGCTGGAGAGAGAGTAGCAAGCGGTCAGGAGGCTGAGCAGACAGAGCAGGGAGATATGCTAGAGACTGCTCGAGATGCCGATGGCAGAAGAAGAAAGGCAGACTTGAAGCAGAATAAGGCAGGACAGCAAATGAAGTGAGTAGTGGATCTAAACAAGCAGGATTAATCCGAAAGTCCAGAACACAAGGAGTCAAAAACAGAACAAAATTGCAAGCAGTTCTCATTCTATAAAGGCTCATTGAACAATCTGGCAGAGAGAGGATGAGGAACCAGGCTGAAGTTGTGTAGTACTGTTGGGATGACTACAGGCAGAGGTGTAGGCTGATGTAATCATGAGCCCGGGAGAAGAAGTGCTACGCCCACAGATACAGACACATTTTGTAAATTCATAATTGCACATCCTCAATTCCTCCCCTCAGTTCCTCTCCTCACCTCTTAGTCCCTCCCACCAGAGATGTGAGCAGAGGTTCGATTCAATTCAATGTAGGTGGTATAAAAGACCATGAGGAGACAGGAGTCAAGGCATTAGTCATTTAACAAAATTAAAGATTCTCCCCTCTGCTGTTTTAAAGTGACATTAGTTAAATATGAAGTGTGGCACAGCTGCATCCCCATTCCATTGTGCTGTTATAACCTGCCAGACTCCAGGCTTAAATTAGAGAAACAAGATGAGTTTCTGCACAAACAATGAAACACATACACAGGGGAAGTTAAAACAGTAGAAACACAGGCTCCTCAGAGAAATATGCATCTCATTATTCTTCACTATGTTGAGCACCACATTGTCTGCCTGCTGTTTGGTGCTAAGTACGTTGTGTGCAGCTGATGAGAGAGATGAGGGTGAAGAAAAACAGGGACGTTGCAGGCTAAAAACCCAAAACAACTGGCCAAAAGAGGCTAAAATGTTTTGCATTGCTGATGAGTACTGCAGAGTTGGAAATCTATTTGCCACAACAAGCAACACCTGCTACATTACACATAATCATTTGACCCATTGTTTATTCAAAAAGATTTGAAATATACATATACAGCTAACGCTGTGGCACACTGGAACAAGGCAGGTAAGGGAAGTCGGCAAGTTGGATCCTTAACTTCAAGACAAGGATTAGCTCGAAAAAGTATGTAAAAAGTTTAGTACGATGAGTATGATTTATCTGATGTAGGCTCAGGTTTCATGCAGATTTCGGCAGAAAGATGCTGAAATCAACAATTGCCATAAGTGATGGTCCGCTATTACTTCTTTCACAAGCATTCCTGTGTGTCAGGACTGTGCAGCAGTGATAGTATGAGAAACACTTGGTTCTTACCAAAAACAACCCATTAGACCTTAATATCCATCTGCTTCTTCTGCTACATGTTCAGGACTTGTGCCAGTATCTACTCATAAAAATTCACATTGAATGGACTGTTTGCTGTTGTTGTTGACAATTATTTCCCAATGGCACATGCTGTCAGTGCAAACATTGGTTGTCTGGCTGTATATGTGGCACACTGGCCTGTTTCCTTCAATGGGCCAGTTGACAAAACAGCTCATGATGCTGCAGCACGGAGAGTTTCCATGGTAATGGCTAAGGGTGAGGTTGGTTGGTCGGCAAAAAATCTTGGACAATCATTTGACAACCAAGAGTGGAACAATTGCTGTAGTCACTCCAACGCTGTCATAAATATTTGCCAAACACATATGTTGACAGGGTTTATGTGCACTAGTGTGTAAATTTGTCCGTCATATCAAAGTCTTAATTACTTTGTAAATCATAGGATTTTTTAAAATGTATTTCTGGCATCCTGGTTTCAACCTATGATTACAGCTGTTGCCTGGAAATGTTGACCCATGTATTTGTTTCTGTATAAACTAAGATGAAATAAATACCAGCCCAAAACTGATGGCCTGAAAAATGTCCAATAACTAGTGGTGTGCCACTTCAGCTCTGCACTACATTATTAAAGTATCAGTAATATAATTTAGCAATAAATAAAATGAAGGAATCCTAATTTGTTTTAGCTGGCCTTTTAAATAAATCCTACTTTTTTGCATTGTTCAGCCCTAAAAAACAGCTTACACTGCATATTTTTAAAATATTATTTTTATTATTTCTTTACCTATAAACTATGGGAAAATTGTGGGCCTGACAGCAAAATCAATTAGCTGTAGACCTGACAGAGCTGTAGTTGACTGGGAATTCTCTGTGATGTCATGTGACTCCCTTTTCATAACACATTCTGAACCATTGTTAATACAAAATTGTTCATTAGTGCAGCTTTATATGTACAATCAGAGGGCATTCCGGAGTTTAAAAAAAAAAAAAGGAATTTACTCAACGTTGTGTAAAAGTTCTAGGAATAGCTGCTAAATAAATTATATTGCCATACTGCACAATGCTCTAAATTTTCTTTATACATATCATATTGAGAGGGGACATCTCTGAAAAGCTGCCTTACTGTCTTACCAACCTTTCATCTCTGACTCTAGTTCAGGCTCTTATGCACAAATGAACCAATCAATTCTGCCTCAAACATTGGAAATGAATCTGCTCAACTCTGTATCTAGCTTAAGCTGTGTCTAACTCAGATCCATGTGCATAACAGACCAACAACCAATAAATCAGATGGCCCCAGGAAATGTGGAGATGCAGTTTTCGTTTTTCCCTGGGTAAGTCAAGAGTTTTAAACATACCAGTGATCACTAACACCATATGATATGGACAAGAGTGTCATTCTGTTTTTACAACATAATTTCAGGTACTGCTTTCATCATTTGTTAATCTATCAATAATTTTCAGGCATTGCAACAGTTTAACTTTCAGTTTACAATCACATAGAATGCTAGCTTCATCAGTCAAACAACAGCTAAATGCCAAGAATGTGTCTGCATGTGTCTCATGAGGCACAGAGATGTCAGTACAACCTAACTGCCGTGGCAACCCCCTGTTGATCATGGTGGGTCAGAAGAGAGGGAAAGAAGAGCAGGAATGGCCTTGTCAGTGTGAGGGCTACATGAGTAACCCTGCAGAGAACCTCTCAGCAGGACTAAACCAACTAAGAGCCCATTAGATCTGTTGGGGGGCAGGGCTTGCCTGTCAAAGCAGGCTTCTGTTTCAAAAATGTCTTCACGGTGAGTTAAGTGCTGACTGACACAGAAAGAACATCCAGAGATTCCACAGGAAAAATAGCTTGATAATAATCAGAATGATTTTTTGAACAGCACTTCTCAAAAGTAATTCATCCCACATCCACCCAACCGGTCGAGGCAGATGGCCGTCCCTCCCTGAGCCTGGTTCTGTCTGAGGTTTTTTTCCCCTGCGGGGGTTTTCGGTTCCTTCCCACTGTTGCAGACTGCTTGCGGACTGCTGAAGCTTATAGGGAATCCAAATGTTTTGGATTGTTGGGTGTTTCTGCCTTTGTTAAGCGCTATGAGATGACTTGTTGTTGTAAATATGCTCTATAAAAATAAAATAAAATTGAATTGAATTGAAAAGTCAACTTACAACCATACATAGAAAAACAAAGCTGCATGACAACGCATAATTATACTGCAAAAGTAAAACAAAAAGACATGTATATATATATATGTGTGTGTGTGTGTGTGTGTGTGTGTGTAAAATGATTCAGACTGAATTCATGTTGTCTCATGAATCAAACTCTTACTTTTTTGCAATTAGGAAAAACACTCCTCTGTACCTGCCTCCAACAGCTTTTCTTCATAGCTGTGGAACAAAACTCTGACCACCAGCTGATGTCTTCACTTCTCCTCCACTGTGACTCCTCTACCAGCTCAACATATTCTCCACTCTTCTGTCACTCTCTCTGCATTCTATACCAGTCATTCTCATTGAGGGGGCTGTTCCATCAACCCTGCTGAAATGTGCACTTAACTGAAACAACCTGGTTTAAATTAATGTCGACTTTCACTTCAGACTCCAGCCATACAATTAACACTATGTAGACCTGTCTAGTCACTTGCAACATATTGGCCCCTTCTGAGGAAATTCAAGAAAATTTTACATGTCACCAGTATGTATCTTTCAAGTTCTTAGCTCAAAGTATTGAAAAGATTATTTATTTTACCATGACTGTATAACACCTGGTTGTAGACCTGTTCTACTTCATCTGTATCTCCATACTCTGCTGAGGAAGAAGTCTCTCGACATTTGTGATTGACAGTGAGGAGCAAAGCAGTTGACTGCTAATTCAGTATATGGGACCGGGACTTTCTATTGCTTCTAATGTTCTCTATGAGTAATCATTTTACTTGAAATAACAACACCACAGCACAACCATCAATTTTAACTCATGTGTATAGTGAATTTGTCGGACAATGCTGCATTTATAAAAAACACTTCTTTAGCGGTGCAGAGCAGCAGCATGGAAATGACTGGTTAAGTTATAGTTTTAATTGGCAAAATGACAATCAGTGTTTTGTCCATGCGTTGTTGTCGGATAACAGAAACAGAAAAATGTGTAAATGAGAACAACTTTATCGCAAATGTGATTGCATTTAAAATACAGTATGTGAGTGCACAGAAAACAAAAAGAAAGCATGGGCCTCGCTTAGGTTGCTCTGAAGCATAACAAGTGACATGAAAACACAGCAGGCTACCACTTCCAGTCTTTGTTCAGTGGTTTTAAATCAGTCTTAAGAATTCCACCATTTTTGATTGTCCCATTACAATCTCTACATAGCTCTGACCTGTGAGTGTACGTTAGTCACATCAGCAAGCAACACACAAGCAGCTATGAAAGCAAAACATAACTTGTTGCAGGAATATCAGAGGTAAATATCTTCATAATTTAACAAGTTTTAATTTTACATCTTCAAGCTTATAACGAAAACAAAACACCATGAAATTAAATTTTCACAACACAGGACCTTTAAACCAGACTGATCACACGGTGTATACACAGCTAAGTTAAAACGGTTGCAAAAAAGAAGTCACAACCAGAATAGCATTCCTCTCAGCGGCGAAACAAACCCAGCTGATGAAACTGTACTAATTAAAAGCATTATCAAAAGGGTAACACTGCAGTCAACAAGGCAAGGAAGATGACTTGGCAAAAAAAATCATGTTTGAAATGTAGATGTAAAGCACAAAATGTGAATTAATCTGCCACCAAAAACAATCTTTAGCAAATGCATTTTCTCCTGTTTAAGTAACTTTTAGTGAAACAGTGTCCAGTTGTATTTAGGACATTACTGAGACATTTTAAATGTTTGTCGTTTGTGTGGAAAGAACTACATGGGCTATACAAATTAATACAATGCATATCAGTTTTAAAGCACATTAGGACGCATGAGTTTTTGGCCACAGCAATACAATTGTAACTCTCCTACTCGATATTTTCCCTGTAACTTCTTCTTCTTCCCCAAAATAAAATCTAAGTGAAAGGGTCACCATTTTGACCAATTTGCGGACATTCAGTGCCGATCACAAACGATGCTTGACATGTTTACGCAACAGGACTTCTGGGGAGTGGTCCCGGTGTGATGGGAGCACTGGGTGTGATGGATCGCTGCACAAGAGGGCATGAAACAGGTGGCAGTCAAGTTTAAAACAAGAAGGCCTACAGTTTTAGACACACACACACACACACACACACACACACACACACACACACACTTGTTGTATCCAACCATTTCTGAAACCTATGTTCTGACCAGCTGCGTCGAGGTGAAAAAGAACAACCCTTACGGTACATTCACAGTATAAGGAGATGAGTAAATGTTTCTAACGCAGGCTTTCATGTAGAATAACAATTGGTGGTATTAATACTCCTCACTAAATCTTTACACTTTAGTTAACTAATTTAACTCCAAAACAAAAGTTGTTTTTCAATTTAAAAATATAGAATAGTGAATGCAGCTTTAATAAATGTATGCCTATGTTACCGTCCTCTATTTTATTTTACTTTTAATTGTCTTGTTTTTGTGTTTTGTTTTTTTTTTTAGGGGGGGGGGGTGTTTTGTTTTTTTGTTTTTTTTCTTAAATTTTCCAGTAAGGCACTTTTTCACAGGGCCCCCTTAAGGTCCTTTTTCTTTATAAACACTGTAATAGCAATGTTTTTCTTGACAAGATTGTTTTGTTTGAAGCATCCACATTAGGCAAAAGACAATGGAGCTGGCACTACAGGATATACCAGATGATGAGTCTCACCTTTGATGGCTTCCTAAATGTTCTGCACTTGTGGTAATTAATGGAAGTAATATGCTCAAACTAATTGCGTCGTGTCTTGTCAATGACAGTCCTAATAAAAGAGAACAGGGTTCATTAATTACTGCTTACGAGGTTCGAATGATATCACATGAAGCACTGGGAGGTCAGGTCAGATGGTCTAATCACTGCCAGACAGGTAACACTATGCTTTTGTTGTGAGCTGAATATCACGTGAACAACTCTGCTTAGTTAAGGTAAGAGCAAAGGTTCAAGACAAAAGGCTTTCTATTGGGAATTTATGAGCTTTGACTTTAACTTGACTGTATCACATGATAAAATTCATATGCAGGGCAAGTACAAACAGTTGCTTCTCCTCCTCTCAGTGTTTTGTTAAGAACAAAACAGCATACAGTTAATTTTGATAAGCACATTTGCAAGTCGCAAATATGCACTGAAATACAGATACAAAGTCACATATGACCACAATTAGCTAAAAGCTGTCTGAAAAATCAGATTTGAAAAAAATACATTTCTTAGATGATCCAAATTGAAAAGTAAGAGTTCCGTTGTGGATTTAGATACTTGGAGCCATAACTTCATTAGATCTGTAACACTGTCAGGTGTAAAACAAACTGCTTTATGCTGTTTTTGTTTTTGTTTTTTAAAATCAAATTTCATTTGTGTTTTTAAAAATATCGCTAATAGAAACATATTTTACAGCATGAGAAAACAGGGCATGAAAAGTTAGTCCTGATCTTTTAAATAGGAATTGATTCAAGATGTACTTAGATTGCAGCCTTTCTCATCAAATAGAATAAACTTAGTTTGTCTGTTTTAGACAAATATTTAAAAATGTATAACATTTCAGTGTTAAAAAGCTTTTTCTAAAGCGTTTATGTATAGATTTTCTGTTCCTGTGGTTTCGGTTTGTCTTTCTTTCTTTTTTTATTTTTCGTTTTTGCTCAGCTTTTAAGCAAAGTCAGTGTCCTAACAGTTCTCAGAAAAAATTACTGAAACAGAACAAACTTCAACCTCAAATGAAAACCATGAAAACCAGAGGTGAAAAATGAAAGTAATGAGAAAAATCTATGGACCTTGACTTTCTTTTCTTTTCTTTCTTTTTTTTTTTTTTGCTGTCATCAGTGCTTGTTGAGCTTTTTACCAGAAGTGTTTTTTATTGAACAAATAAGTCTTGTTATTTGAGCCAGTGACTTGTGTTGTGTTGGGGTAGTGCTGGTATACAGCAAACAGCCCTGTCCAGCCACTGTGAAAATCCATATTATGGAACGAACAACTTAACTAAGTAAAGAGAATAAACAGTTGACCATTACTTCAAGACATGTCAAGTTCAGTCAGTCCAGAAAATTCTAACTCCCCAAAATCATCAAAGACTGGTGAAACGGCTTTCATGATGACCGCTGCAGGAAAGGAAGGCCAAGAGTTCCCTGTTCTGAAGACAGATCACAATTCAAGTAACAGAATCTATACATCTACACATCTATATATATTTGTGAGACCCAGAGGTCACATATTTTTATTTGTTTACACCTTTTGTCATTATAGTTTTGCTATTGCAAGTTTTGTTCTACAATGCTGAAAATACTATAAAATAATGAAAGCTCCTTAAATGAGTAGGTGTGTGAAAACTTTTCTCCAATAAAAGAATAGCAGGTAATAAGTTGTGTACATGTGGTTGCATTATTACCAGTTGACCCACCTTCTTCATGTTTTTCACACATTGAAATTTGAGGCTATGTTTGAACAACATGAAAACAGGAGCTTTTAAAGATAAAAGCCTAAAATTTCATCATAAGAGTCTGGACAAGTAGATCAAATAGTCTCAGAATATAGGTTTGTTGAAATCTGAATATGGAAATGAAGCCATTCATTAACAAACGCTGATAATACAGAAGTCAATTATATTCTGAGAAAACATTTTAATATGAAATACTTGGTCACAAAAACGAATATAAAATAAAGCTACTTTAGTAACTTGTGTAAGTGAATGAGCAAGTATGGTAAGTTGTACCACTATAACAAAAAACAGTGGTACACTGCCTAATCCAAATAGAACAGAGTTCTGGAGTTTTAAAGTGTCTCTCAAAATAGAACTAAGAAATATATATTTTTTTAATATGGGCACATATTTAATTTCCGGGCTTTCCCACTTTGAAGGCATAAACCTTGATTTGAAAGAGACCTGTCATGTAGTTTTGTGTCAGTTTTTTGGTAATTATCACTGCACTAGCTTATTATCAACTTAATCTAACCACGACCAAATACATAGATCTGTTGGGATAGTGAGACTTTTCTCCTTATGTTGCAGTTTTTGTAAGTAATAAATTGTGTTTGATTCTGATACCAACAAAGTCCATATTTACCAACAAGCAACGGTGAAATTTCTCACCTTTCAAAGGTAAATATGTACTCTCCCACACTTAACCATCTCAGGGAGAGATAAAGAGGGGGAAGAGAAACTGATAATGCCTTGAGAGAGAGAGAGGCCAGATTTGGGTTGTAAACAGTGGTTGAATAAGCTGACGGTGTGAGCACAGCTGACAGTGTTTAAGTCACACTGTCTCCTTCTGTAGGACTGCATTGTACTCTGCTGCCTCTGGCTGTGTTTTACAGCATAATTAGAGCTTTTTTCATTTGAAATCACCCACGTATTATACACTCCCATCTGCATGGCTTCCATTTCCTCAATGTTCCAGAAGCTGAAGGAGATGCAGTTGGTTTTCGTTAGATTTTTTTGATGATGCCTCAAATCATTAGCTGTACATGCTCATATTCTATAAAGACCTGTGTACTTAGTTACTTCAGATGGCTAAACAGAATCAAAACAAGATCACACATTCATGTTACAACCTATAGCCATTTGTTGAACAGTCATATGTATATACGTATATATATATATGTATATACGCACACACACACATACATACATACACACACACACACACACACACACACACATATATATATATATACATACATATTGAAAACTGAACATTTGAAGTTTTGCCAATAATTTGCAATATAAAGTAAGGCAGCACGACCACTTTTGTTGCTTGTGAATAAGCCATTGGAATGACACAACTTGCCTCACTAAAACAGTTCTGTCACTATTTTCCTTAACTCTGCCAGATATAATAGTGATTGGTAGAAACACAGATAGGCCACACCATTTTTTGTTGCTATTTGTTGCGTGACTAGGCTGAAACAAATGCTGACATTTGTCATTTTAGGACTGTCTTTGTAGAAAAGTGTCATGTAATATGCACCTTTATTGCTAAGAGTAGCGAGTCATTATTTGCAAAATTACAAGTGTAAGCTTGTCAGGAAAATTGAACAAACCATGAAAACAGACAAAATGTCTTCTGTACACATGCAAATTAATTACTCATACCACAGAAGAGAAAAACAAACAAACAAACAAACAAACAAACAAAAAAACCCTATATTTTTACGCTGATTTAAAATGGCTGCCTCTGCAATTTATATGTCCTGTATACGTTTTCCTTCACCAAGCCACTGGGAATCTTGGCAACACAATCAATGCAAACATAGCCTCAGAGGTCAGCAAATTGGATGATGTGGCTTAAAGCAGTCCTTCTGAGGCAGGCAATGAGACGAGCCTGTCATCATGGAAGTGCATATGCTAGATGAGCTAAGACCATCATCCCTTGATGAGAGTGTGTGCTAAAAACATTAAAACACCTCAGGGTTCCAGAGTCATCGTCATAGAAAGGGGCTTAGATGGTATTAGCAAATATTAGCATTTCAATAAGTTTTAATAATCCCTGTCTGACTATTTAATACTGTTAATGGCCAAATTTTGATCACAATGATTAGAATGATAATGGTAACAAGCGGGTATGATGCATATCATGTGCACCATCCTAGTTTAGCTTGTTAGCATGGTAACATTTAACAAGCAGATTTGTTTTTAGGGTGATTTGGTAATGAACCAACCTATTAAATCAAGTGAAATATGGACCTAATGATGGGACTGAACGCTTTCTAAAAGTAATTCAGATCTATTGTGAGGCAGCTGTTGTTCATTATTTTCTTATTCAATTGACAATCCAAAATTAACAATTTGAAGAAAAAAACAAAAAACTTTTTATGTTATGTTAGGAATATATGTGTTGGCAGGAATTGGTGTAATTGCCAGAGAATCATGAGGTTTTTAAGATTTCTGCAGTGTCAAAGTAAAATTCAGCTAGCAAAGTAATAGTACGTCTCACAATTTTACATCGTGAGAAGTATGAATTTCTTTGTTATTAGTTGGGTCAGGTCAAAATGGTTACATTAAAATGTGTTGAGTATTGTCTGCTTTTATTTGAAAAACATCTAATATTACTGATTTATCCCTAGTTGATCAGGACCTGTATCCTACTGTTTAATTCTCATGTGGCAGAGTGCCAACTTTACAAAGAAACCATCTGGCATCTTTTAGAGAAAGAGTTCATCTTCATCACTTGACATCTTTCCTGCTCCATCGTCTTCCTTTTTTTCTCCGTTATGTTCGGCACACTAAATGTCAATATTAAGAAGGGTTAAGACGCACAAGCACACACACACACACACACACACACACACACACACGCTAACACTACTGCATCATAAACAAGTAGACATCAATGGTAAACTCAGGCTTTACTAATCAGCTCAGCATTCTCTCGCTCTGTCTCTCTCCCCACTTGTAGTGTAGGATTGATATCTGATTATGTCAGGTCACTCATCCAGATGGACCCACATTCAGACACCCACCCACCCCACCCTACACCACACCTGACCCCTGACCTCCTGTAGAGTTGCCTTGGAAACTGCCTTGGAGATGAGGAGGGCGGGGACGAAGATGTGGGGAGAGCCCAGGAGGAGGGGGAGAAGGAGGAGGCGAGGTGTCTGTGTTTGGTATTCCAGGCCTATCTCACGGGTGGTTAAGCTCCATGAATAGAGAGTGAGCTGGCCATGAACATCTCAACCCCCCCATCACCACCACCTCTTGGGTTTTCCACCTCTCTTTTACTCCTCTTTTACTCCTGTCTCTGTTCTCTCTCTATTTCCCTCTTTTCTCTGCTCTGGTGCCAGACAGATGGTTCAGACAACAAACATTTGTCTGAAGTTCAGAGAGCAACCCTGACCACCCTAATAAATAAACACCAGGGGATTTTGTAAATAAGACATGCTCTTTGTGAGTACAGATGCACCCATTCATTGCATGGAGACTTAATGATGTCGCTTCCTTGCCAGTTTTCACACTCATGCAGTCTTAACAAAAATTTAGGTTGATTACAATTTTGGGATTATTTTTTGTAGTTTTGACTATAATTCCTATTGGCTATAATAATGTTGTTGTAGTAAACAAATTAATTTTAGCTGCTCTAATAGTGGTGTTGTGGGGTCTGATTGTTTGCTTTTGCTGGTTGAACATGAACCCTGAGATAAATATGTATAGCATATATGTGATAAATGTTTTGAGGAAAAAAATGGCCACATCTGTTTATTAGGCGACCCCCCACTTTTTATTTTTGGCATTTGATGTTTTTAAGACCGGACAAGTGGAGACAGGAAATGTAGGTAAATATAACAGGAAAATGACATGAGGTAAGGGTTCAGTTGGTTGGGAATCGAACTGGAGAATTACTGCAGCATTTGCGTGATAGCCATTTAGCTATTGGTTCAGCCCTTATTCCCCATTGTTATTGATATGTTTAGATAGGCAGCTCTTCATTACAGTTAGAAAACGATGGGGTCTGATTTAAAAAAAGAATAAGTCAACAGCAACAATAAACACAATGTGTTTATTAACTTTAGTCAAAACATTGTATTTGACTAAAGATGCCATATAAAACAGAGTTTCAGATTTTGGGGATAAATGGGCCAAAAAGTGCTTGCTCAATGGCAGGGGAAGAAATGAAATGACTTTCTGCAATTTAAATTACAAGTTTGCTTTGGCTGGGAGTGTGTGTTTTTGTGTCTTCTTCATGTCTTGGGTTGCTGCCAGCATGTATTTTTTAAAATATGAAATGTCTTTAATAGGTATCTGTAGCATAGAATGGTAGTTGTAATGCATTTGGTGTGTATGCCTGTTTGCATGATAGTGCATGCATCTGAATATATGCTGAATATATAACAGAGCCTGAACAAGTATTTTATATTCAGCCATGTGAATATCCACCAATAGCCAGTGCTATGCAGTCAAAGTTGCAAATCAAAGCATTTCATCAAAAACTTTTAAAAGTGACTCAAAATCCTAATATCAGCTAGTTTAATCTGTTAATTGCATGAATGTTCTGTGGTGCTTCTAAGGAAAATGTTTAAAATGGGAATCCTAATTAACCTCTGTCCCTACATTTTAATATTGGTTATCCTTTTGTTGGCTTGTGGGAAAAAATGGATGTCGTCCGTACCAGTTGTTGATTACTATTTTTAAAATTATTATTAGTTTAAGACAGTTTCTTGTTTTCCTAATTCTTCAAATACTCCAACTGTCAGTGAGGCAACACTATCAATGCAGAAAATGATATAATCACTGATAGGAATGTAAGCTAAAGTGGAAATTGGTAGCACCTTGTAGAACATACAAGACTTATAAAGAATGAATTTAATATCCTGGACATACATATTAAAACATTTGGAGAATCATTGTGGTTTTTGTTGTAATTTTCTGGTGTTGTGTTGCATGTCAACATGCCACCCCACCAGCCAGAACTCCTTTGAAAAACCTTCCCTTCTCTGCATGTAAACTGTGAAGAAAAAAGATGACTTTCAGATGTGGGTGATCTGCTCCCAAACTCTCTGAAACCAATGAGGTTTACTCCTCGGTTTTGTGCTCTTATGGGATGCAGGAACACAGTAGAGTTTTAAAGGCCAGTAACTGCTTATCATATGTGATCAATTACTCCCCCCATGTCTAAAAAACCCACACACCTCTGAATTCCAATGCTTCACTTACTGAGGCTGCTTTTATAACAGTGAAATAATTTATTTGTAAAGATGATGAGTATAAGATATTATTAGTAATACTTCAACAGAAAAGAAAATAGCCTTTTAATTTTAAAAAATAAAATAAAATAAAAATCTATTCATAAACACCCACACACACACACACACACACACACACACACACACACACACACACACACACACACAGACTAACAGTAACAGAGGAGTGTTGACAACAGGCTCCTCGGTAAATATTGAATTTAGCCAAGCAGGCTCAGTCTAATCTCCCAGCATGCATTGGGCTGATGCTCAGTTATCCAGATGGACAGCTTTGCTGGAAGTTATTTGGTAAACAGCTCTCATATGTTCTGCTATGTTGCAATCCAGACAAATACATGAAGAACTCGGCCAAAAAGTGAAGCCAGCAGCCTCCTCTTTCTCAAGTCCTGTGTATATCATCTTACTTTACTTTTATCTATAATAATTCCGGATAGTAATGCAATGTGGCTTTTGAGGCAGCTTCAATTCTTGACAGGAATATAACTAACAAAGATGATGAAAGCCTGGATGTTTCAGTATCCCTTCACCAGCACACAGTACAGTACATACAGGAGAGGTAGTGGAGTGTTGTGCTGATAATGTACAGTCTGATAATGCAGCAGACTGTTGTCTTAAAAACATGGATATTCTATTACAATGGGAATCATGCTACTGTCCAAAATATATAAGTACCTGACACTGTGGCATAATGACATCCTAATCCTACATGAAATCTGTATTAACCATAGACATATTTTTGTACAATCCAAAACAATGGAAATGTATTTTACATGTGGTGGGCAAACTGTTAAAAATGTCATTTTAAAATTTCTACATCAAAATGACCTTTAGAAAAAAAAAATAGTGATGAGGAGAATGTGAAAAGGGAAATTGCTGTTAATTCCATCCATCCATTATCTATACACCCCTTAATCTTCTGTAGGGTCTCAGTTGACTCAAGGTGAAGGCAGAGGAGACACCCTGGGCAGGTAACCAGTCTATCACAGGGCTAAAGAGAGACAAACAATCACACACACTCACATTCACACCTACGAACAATTTAGAATCACCAGTTAACCTCGGCATGTTTTTGGACTGTAGGAGGAAGCTGGAGAACCCGGAGAGAACCCACACTGCACAGGGAGAACATGCAAACTCCAAACAGACAGGAAGCCAACCCCGGACCTTCTAGTTGTGAGGCGACAGTGCTAACTACTGTTCTACCGTGCCGCCCATTGCTGGTAAATTACGTATCTAAATTGAACAACAAAGCTTGTAAGGAACGTGAACGAGTATAATATTCTTTTTAGTGTAGGTACAGCAGTCAGACTGCAGTAAAACTGTGGTATGTCACGGGTCATTAAGTAGTCACAAAAATAAACAATATCAAACACAGTCCTGTAATTTATGTTCTTGTAATTTAAAGCAATACACCTAATCTTATAATCTTACAAACATTTTTTTTTTTTAAAGTTGGATGTGTGGAAGCCGTATTTGAAATATTGCAAATCAAGCATTTACATATTAACAAAATAAATAACATTATTATATTTGTTCAACCACATAATCTTGTCAAGTTGGATTTTCCAGAAATATTCACTGCCAGAGTTTTAATAAATACTGCTTTAGTGAATAATTTCAGGAAACAAATTTTTTTACTGGATGGGAAAAAAGAAGTTAAAGGCACAACATTGTTGATGAGGGAAAACAGTAATTATGGTGGGGTGGGTGTTTTCTTACTTTTTCTCTACACTTGAGAGAAAAGCCGGTTTGTGCAGTAGCATTATGTACTGCCTCATGGACATTCCTGCCAAGGTTGAAATTTCCATTGCTAATATGAACTTTGCATAAGTGCTTATAATGGTAGCGTTGATTCAGCCTGGTTATTGTTTTTCCACTAAAGTAAAGCAAAGCTGAGAAAATTCCTGAGTAAATATAAACTTTGCTTAAGTACTTATATGGCTGTTTTCTCTCTCCCATATGGCGGCCAAAGGCACAAAGCCTTAGGGGGAATACCAAGCAGCTCTGCTAAGCCCCCGTCCCCATCCACTAGACAAAGAGACAACTCTTCAAAGCAACGCTGGGCTTTTAAACAGTTAGTAGCAGCGAGCGTTTTTAAATGTGTTAGTGTTTGAGAATACTTTGCACCACTAAACCCTTGAAGAACTCCCACACTCCAGCTCACTGCCATAACAAGAGAAAACTGACAAGATGAACTCATGGTTATATTCTGAGCTTTCTTTTTTCTTTACCTACTTATGCAAATTCCTCTGTGACCTTTATTTTGCTAATCTCAAACTCAAAAGCCACTATGTTTCATACATCATATCAATAATGATAAAAACATATTTCAAACCATTGCCATCTTTTTAAAGGCACTTTTGGTGCTGTTCAGCTACTGCAACTTAATGCATGGATGATGTGTTAACGTGCACAAAATCCTTTCCAAATAAAGGATAGGATTTCACTGTTACAGTTTTGGAGTTATTAAGCATATAGAAACTATTTATTGATGCTCATAGATTTTAT
>NW_007577893.1:114126-123995 GCF_000690725.1 Stegastes partitus
CAAAATCCTTTCCAAATAAAGGATAGGATTTCACTGTTACAGTTTTGGAGTTATTAAGCATATAGAAACTATTTATTGATGCTCATAGATTTTATGTCTCAGGTATTTTTAAACAGTACAAGCTCCATTCACACTATTGCACACCAACTGTAAAGAATCTCACTGTTGCTATACATTTACAGCTTCTGAGTATTTATAACCCAGGAAATGGTCTCAGTACAAACTGCACTGTGTGTGTGGGTGTGTGTGTGTGTGTGTGTGTGTGTGTGTGTGTGTGAGAGTGTGCACGTGTGTGTGTGTGTGTGTTTGTTACAGTCAAGACACACAGGATCATGCGGGCATCAGAAGTTGCGGTCTATGTGAGAGAATAATTGCTTTGAGCTGCAGCAAGATTTAGGAGTCTGGGCCCTGCTGCTGCATGTTTTCATGGCAGGAGTGTGAAGTGTTATCATTAGTAATGTGATTAACACCTTCTCCACAGGGGCAGTAAGGGGCAACGTTTTGTGTGAGTGTGTGTATTTTGTGTATAACACAAAAAAGAGACAATTATGTGATGGGTTTTGAAGGGGGAGGGGGTATCTTTTTTACTCAAGCTAGCAATATATAAGAAGTCTTGGATTTGCTGCAGCGGGGCTACCTCTTCCATAGCGCTATAATTACCTTGTTAATATATTAGCAACCGGCATTGATTACCTGGCTAATCCAATCACAGAGCCTGCAATTGATCCTTTGACATTAAGCACTTTGAGCAAAGAGACGCTCAATAGCACATCCACAATTGGCTCTGTCACAGCTTAATTGGCTAAAATAAGCCAAACATTTTGATTTCACTCTCAACAGTAAGATCAATGGAGGGAATGAGGCCTGAATTCAGATTACTTTCTTAACAAGCTCAGAGAAAAGATCACTTTACTCACCACAAGGTGTACTAAACAGCTGCATGTTGTCTCATGTGAATCTGTCCTCTTTGGCCTGGACATGAAAGTGTTGGACACATCAGGGCAACACACCACGTCCTGTATCAAAATGGACCAACCAAACCTGTTTCCATGTGTCGAGGCATTACTACAACATATTTTGAAAACTAATCAACCCTTTAACTTCTCAAAAGGAGTCTGATAAATGTCCTCAGGTGATATCACTTGTGTTAACATCAGGTTAAAGGTGAAAAAAACTGAAATCTGTTGAGATGCATTGTAGGTAATATAGATGCCAGGTTTTGACAAAAGAGAATAATACAATTAGTTAAAAAGATGATGCTGTGGTCCTGCTGCACAGTTAGAAAAATAAAAATCATACAGTGAACTGTAAGTCTGACCCTGTAAGAGAAGTTATTTACATTAAAAGGCAAAATTCTTATATTTGATATCTTGTGTGTGATGAGTCTTCAGATTGACTTGTGCTTCTCTTAGCCAACTTGTGAACCTCCTTCTTTCAGTCTGTGTGTCTGGCTGTTTCTGCTTCCCTCTGAGGCCTATCTGAAGGCCAGCTGGTGGCTGACAGCAGCTGAGAAGCATAAATCAGATGTGGAGGCAGAATTCCTTATGCCACGTTGGCATTCACTTTGTCAGCCATGAAATAAAGATGTAGCGGAGCAGGAGGTCAAAGCATACAGAATCCACCCCCCTAAAGCAGCAACAACCTAACGTCCACCCTTCTAGAGTCTTTATCCTTCCTCGGTGACTTTTTCTCCACAGGTAGCTGCTCTCATCGCCTCCTCATTTGTGTGGTCTGCCCTGCCTGTCCATAATTTACGACTGGGTTTGACGTTATGGGTTTCTGACGATAAATAGCAGTATCTCTGGAAGCTGAATGTATGTAGCTGTAAAGTTTTTCTTGCAGGCGCATTACCTCAACATCACAACTCTTTTACATATATTTCACCCTTCAGATAACTTAAGGAAAATTATTTGTTTGTGGTGTTATTTATTTTTGTTAAATATCTAATTATTATGATTACAACAAACTTATGCCGTCATTTCTCTTTGCAGTAGTTTGGTTATCCTGTGTTTCTCCTCCGTCATTGGTCTTTTCTGTTATACATAATAATACATAACGAATGACTCCTCTTGGATCAACCATGAAATACAGAAATCTGTTATCCTGTTAGTCCAGCATAAGATAATGATGCGTTTAAGCTGCAATAACAGTTTTTGATATCTCCTGAAATGTTTGTCTTTTCATAATTAGCATAAAAAGTAAAGCACAATTTGTTGTGTCACAACAATATTTAAAATTCTTCAACTAAACAAGTGTCTCTGCTTAGTACAGTTTCTTCTTTTGTGCAAAGCAGAAACATTAAATATAGATACATAAATAAAACTATGTTAACTTACTTAAAGCACTAGGGTGATGTTTTTATAATAACTGTACAGATGACAATTCAAATGTGAGTGAGGTCAGTCTTAGCGATCAACCCACTGAATATTTTACCACCACCACACAGCATGTTTGTCTTTTAGCTGTTTTCCTTTCCTTATTTAGCCTGTCCACACTAGCTGACCAGCATCAGCTTTTCATTATACTAACTTGTGCTTCCTCGCAATCTCTCTTCACGTGTAACCCAGATGTTGATGCCCATCCGTCGTCATGGCAGATGTTCCATTTTCTTAAATGCACCTCAAGGAGACAAGGAGCTTAGATTGAGGAAGTACAGGTATATCCTATACAGAAGTCAAGTGGTATGATGTATATCCATGGATGACTTTATGATCTGACAAGTATTATAGCTGTGCAGCATGTCATAAATAATTGGCATTTCTGAAGTGTGACACTGTGGAAGAAAGGAGTTCTCATTTGGCAGCTTCAGCTCCTCTGTCTGTGCATCTCCTCTTTGCATCTCTCTCTCACATTCTCACTAGAAGGAGCTGAGATGCTGGTAGGAGATGCGAGTAGAACAAGCCAAGAGACACAGTAGCACAATGAAAGGCACCTACAGTGAGAGAATAGCTTGTGAACCCAGTGGAAAGCAAGGGTAAGACATTTTTTTTCATGAACTGATGCAGACCAAAACAGAAAAACAGAAATTCTCCATGAAAGAATTGTTTTCTTTTGCCCCAAGCTTGACCCTAGCTGTAATACATGTCACACCTGACATTAAACTTTAAAGTGAGCTACTGTTTCCTCACGAAAATAAAAAGTGTCTTAAGCATACAGTAACAACATCCCATCGAAAAGGACTCCATAGCTTCAGCAAACAGACAAGTGCTGCCTATTGAGTGTAACACTGGCTTCCATCTGCCACCAGCCATATCAGACTGCTGCCACGTTCAGACTCCACTATACCAGACCAATAACACCTGAACATTTTGTACATATTAATAGACAACAACTAATGTTATATCAACATATGCAATGTCTTCTGTAAGCACCTGTAAACATATAAAAGGAAAGAAACACCAAGACAACTCTGTTGTCTGTCTGTTTTTACCTTTTCTAAGTTTTTCCCAACACACAACAGACAGCATTATACACTGCTGCCCATAAAGTTGAAAAAGTTTTTGTTTTCAGACACATTCCTCTTTTTATTTCTATTTATACACATCAGTAATCACATTTGACCAAGTGCAATGATTACATACTGAGTCCCAGTTACCAGATGAAACCAGTTCTGACTTTGTGATCTGACTGAAGAGTGGGACGTCCTGCCCATTGACACCATCAATAAGCTGGTGGACAGTAAACCACGATGTCTTAACGCATTGATCTGTGTTAGGGGTGGCCAGACTCAATGTTAGTGACTGGGTGACATTTAAAGAGTAACATTGAACATTCTTATGAATGCAATCCCCTCAAATATGTGTTTCCTGTTAAATTGACCGAGGTTGAAAAATTGAAACAAAACCTTTAATCCTGTTGTTAAATACCCCCAATTTAGTTTACGCCTGAATACACAGTTTGCAAAAGTTAATTGTGGTTACATGTTTTACTGTGACATGCATTGTATGTATAGTGTGATATTAGTAAAGTTTTGAGAAGATATAAACTTTATCTATTCTTTATCTAAGAATAAATCACATTGTCACAATCATTTTATGAAAAGAGGTAAAAAATAAAAAAAAATTCCAGCTTTATGGACAACATTGTACATAAAACTTCCATTGTTTTGCTTTCTTGTTTCTGAAAGTGAAGGGTGTGTTTTATTGTTTATGTTTGTGTTTTATATTTGGTTGAAACCAAAAATGTGTGATTCTTAAATATTTGTGGTAATACCCATGAGCATCCTTTTGCTGACCTTTATAACAACAAACAGTTCAAAATGTTGGACAAAGTCTCCACTAATGGTCATCCACACAAAAAGCATTACATATACATGTGCAGTTTATACACGTAAACCCGCACAAAAACATACACACTGCTCTCACTTTGACATTTGAAAGAGCTCATTGTTGCAGCACACCTGTCTGGTCTCCATCATGACCACAGCAACATAATGGAATCCTATGTAGGATTTTTGCTTAATCCACGTCCTGCTTGTTCCTGCATTAGTCTGCGTGTCATGGTGACATGTAGCCCTGCTTCTGGCAGACCAGTCAGGAGGATTGTGTTCACCCAGTATGTATGTCAACGTATATACCACATGTGCAGCATACATTCACCACCAGGAATGAACAACTGAGCAAGGAAGAGGTGACACTATGAGTCAATGTGTAAGGATACAGGGGCCAAAAGTCAAGTGTGTCCAGTTACACTTACTTTTTGTTTACAGGCCTCATCTGATATTTTTGAACTAACTGACCAAAATAAGAAGCCCTTTTAAGGGTTATCAAACATCTTTATAGTGTTGAATTCAGCACTACAAAATACACAATGAAAAATGTAAGTTAGATTTTGCCACATTTTACTCTAACATATACAGAAAAACAGGTGAAAACAAAAATACCAATAGTCCTAGTACTTCTACTAATAATGTTTGATGTTTCACATATGTATTTATGTAGTAAAAGTAATCTACAAATTAGCAATTACACTGAATTTGCATTGAAATTAGCAAACGTAAAATCTGTTGAAAATTATTATTTTCTAGTATAACATTTTACTAACTATTTTTTTTTACCTCATTATCTGTTGTCAACAACAACAATAATAATAATTTAAAAATTATTATTTTCAAATTTAAAATGTATTTATAGAGCAGCAAATTCACAACGCATGTAATCTAAAGACACTTCACATTGTGAGACGAAGACCTCACAAATGTATGGAGTGAAACTCAACAAATCCAATGTTTCTAGGTTCATTGAGGGTGGCCATATGCCTTGATTGGCTGAGCTTAGGAGGAGAGAAGAGAGGACAGAGCAGGATAGCAGATGGAGAATAGACAAATAGTGCATCAGAGAACAAGAAACACTTTGGAGGTTGGTGAGGCCACTAACTGCAAATCAGAGACGTGTTGCTCCGCAGCCCAAGATACCTGCAGAGAGGACAAAACACAAGCTACAGGAGAGAGAAGATACAGCGTTAGTTGCATGCAGAGGTGGTATTTAAATGTATAGAGGGAGAGAAAAAGAAGCAGAGCTCAGTGCATCATGGGAAGATCCATGGCTACCTAGACCCTATAGCAGCATAAGTAAGGGATTGTTCAGGGTCACCGAAGCCACTCCTAACTATGAGATTTATTAAAGAGAAAAGTTTTAAGCCTAACCTTAAAAGTAGAGATGTTGTCTGCCTCCTGAACCCAAACTTGGAGCTGATTCCACAACAGAGGAGCCTGATAACTGAAGGCTCTGCCTCCCATTCTACTTCCGGAAAATTAGGAACCACAAGTAGACCTGCAGTCTGAGAGCAAAGGGCTCTGCTAGGATGATACGGTACAATAAGGTCTGTAAGATAAGATGGAGCTGGTCAGTAAAAGCTTTTTATGTTGAAAGAAGGATTTTAAACTTGATTCTGGATTTACAGGAAGCCAATGAAAACAAGCTAATGTGGGAAAAATATGATCCTCTTGCTAGTTTCTTTCAGAACTCTGGCTCCATCTTGGATCAGCAGGAGGCTATTTAGACATCCTGATAATAAGGAATTACAATAGCACAGACTAGAGGTTAACGATGCATAGCACAGTTTTTCCATAATATTAATATTATCAGTATTATTAGCAGCAGCAGTAGTAGTAATAGTAGTAGTAAAATAGATTGGGCTACACTGGGGGAAAAAGAAGTTACATTTTTTCAAGAAAATCGTGTTTGTTTATGCAGAAAATGTTAACTTAAGTGATCATGGTTTTAAAAATAAAACTACAGAAGAGCAGTCATGTGTTTTATTTACCCCATGTTCAGCACAGCAGATTCCTCATGAAATTAATGTATCCAAAATGTATGAGTGTTTAATGGACAAAAGCTTCACTGCACTCACTGGGTGGTTTTCCAAAACTATTTGGAGCTGGACAGATTGTGTCTTTTGTGCTTATTAGAGCTTGCTGATGGACACAGTAGCTGGAAATAACAGAGATGGAAGCAGTGAGACTAAACACAGTTGTGGGTTTAAAAATTTGTAAAATTTTTAATCTAAAAATTTTTCTCAAAATTCTATTCTAATTACAAATTTTGAGAAAAACGTTTGATAAGCTGTTGTGGTAGAATGTAGACATTAAATGTAATGAGAGAGAATAATAAGAGTGTGCTCTTATCAGAGTTAGCATTTGTCCTTGTTTCCACTAGCAGTGATTTTACGTCATCACAACAATCATCAATATTCAACCTCTTCACAACTCACCACTAAACATAAGTCAACATAAACTCTAATTTGTTTTAAATTTCAAAGTTCCTCAAAGCAGCTCTCGTCTGTTAGTATCTCATATTCTCTCCTCTGCTCTCTTCATCCCTCTTTTCCTTTTGGTGTCATTGGTCAGGGAGGGGGGCTGGGGCAGGGTCAAAGGCTAAAAGGATAGGTCCATGTTTGTTGACTTGTATTGTCATGGCCTTGGTTTGTCTGACCTCCCGTGTGCTGTATTCACACAAGGAAACAGGGTCCCTCATGTGTGTATATGTATGTGGAAGAGGGTTTGCACGTGCGCGCGCACACGCACACACACACACACACACACACACACACACACACACACAAATGGAGCCACATAACTGCCTGAGTCATGCATCAAAGGCACAATAATAAAAAAACATGTAAAAACAAAACTGAAGCAGTCATCCAGCCGTTCAACTTCTTTAATGGACTGTGGATACTAGTCTCTGGTGAGGTGACTGTTCTGTCTGAAGGGTCAACTGTGGTTATAAAGCCTAAGGTGCATATTTCCCTTTCAAAGATCCTTTGAAGAGGAACAAAGGGCTGAGCCTGTCGTGGAGATTATCCTGTTAAGCTGTGGCTGTCTCGCCCACCCAGGATGGCTGCAGACTGTACAGAGCTGTCATATTAATGGCAGCAGCCACTCCATGTTGGCCTGCAGACTAGGGAAACATCCACATTAAGGGTATTTCCACAACACCCCTGCCCATGAGCTGGATAACCCTGAGCTTATCCATGTTGCAGGTATTATGTCACAAGAGGTATTTTGCCTTTGTGGGAACAGGCAGAGAACAACAACAGTTATTGCAGTGTCCACAGTATTGAAAGTCTATATCAGCAATCATGTAAGATGCCAGGCCTAGAAGACGACATGTGATGCTTCTTGTGACTTTCTAGCACGTATTTACTCTTATAATGTAGGAAGACTGCGCTATACAATTCAATTAAATTTTTTTTTTAAAAACACACACAAAAAAACAACTTTATTTGTCCCCTGGGGACATGTATGAACAAATTCATACATGGTCAGAATTATAAAACTTGAGGTAAAATGCAAAAATGCTCCCTTTGAAACAAAAGCTTAGTATTGGATATGGGCCTGAACAAGTATGAATGCGTTTTAGAACTTTACACTTTAAGCCACAAATGAGTAAAAAAGTGAAATCCAACTGCTGTTTGTTTTGTTTTAACTTCTGGAGCCAGCGGAGGTCTATATGGGGCAGCTTCCAGAAACTGGCCAATTAAAATGTGTCTAACATGCCTCTTAGAAATAGTGACAGTGAAAAGCAACAAATCCCCCAACTTGGTTGACATGCAAAATGTACTTGGTTAAGGCACAGGAACAGTTGTTTGGTTTAAAGACATTTGGTTAACAATAAGAAACGACAATGTGTTGAACAGGATTTTATTTAAGACTAGAATACTTGTCATTAAATGCCCATATTATGCTTTTTTGGGGATTTTTTTTATTTTCATTTGTGTAATCTATAGTTTCTATTTTGTGCATGTAAAAGTTCAGAAAATTTCCAGTCCACACAGAAAGGAGGGCTTTTCAGAAGTGGGGTGCTTTTAAGAGACAGGATCTAACACACATTTCCGAGGATGAGAAGAGGTTCTGCAGCAATACAGCATAATAAAAAAAAAGTGTTTTCTTGCATGTAAACATATGATAGTAGACCCAAGAAATAAAATTCTAAACTTGTAAATGAGCATGAGCTCATTAATATCGATATTGAAAGTCTATTAAGGAGTCAAGAATGGGTGAGAAGATACAAGTTGGTAACAGTATGGAAGTTGACAATATGAGTATGTATCCATCTTGCTGCTCATCTCATGGAAATTTAAGATGTGTGGAAATGTCCTGAGTGGGGAATGCAGATGATAAAGTGTCTGTGACAGTTTTATTGTGATCCGGGAGCATCCTTAGCCAAGACATCAGTCAGCCTGACTCGACAGACTCTCACAGCTGCTGTTATTTAGACGACAATTCACAACCACCGCACCGCCAGGGAGATTTGATCTCACTAGCCGGTTGCTGTGTGGGGGATTACATGAACATAAATAACTGAGTTTAATGAGGCCTATGATTTTAATATCTCAAGGCTTTAACTTTACATCTGTGTACCCATAATCTGTCTGAGACAACACAGCTTGGTTTACTGGCATGAAGAATAGTTCACAGCCTCATTGATGTTGGAGTAGGTGTCCTGCTTTTTCAGTTCAAAGAAAAAAAAGGAGAAAAAAAATGAAATAAAGAGAAATACATAATGAAATAAATAAATACCATTATGATAAAACAGCAACCAAAAAGGCCACAATAAAATAGCAACTTCAGTTAAAAGCATAAGCAAAATTTTTTACAAAAAAACTGCTGTAAAGCTGTAAAATTCCTATGGTAGTTTGGGGCTATTGGGACTGAACATGTCCTCTAGCACTGCAGAAAACAACCGCCGCTTTATGTTTAGCATTTGCAAGGCTGTATTTGAACCCGAACTACATTTTTTCCCCCTATATATAACTAATTAATTTTGGTGGCTACATTTAACCATTTAATTATGTAGTGTGAAGAAAACCAAACAATTAGTGAAAACAACTGAAATTGGTTGACAACAGCACTATTAATAAGCACTGACTAAAAACAAAAAATAACAGCAACTAAAAAAACACCACAGACTAGTAATTAATAAACCATCACAACCATAAAAACAGTACCAACTGACATGAATTAACTAACAAGATCCACGTTAGGTGTTAGGGAACCCGAGCAACCCGATGAGAATTGTGCTACTGGAATGGGACATTCATCGACTATGGCAGAGAATATGGAATCGCTGGAATGCTACTTTACGAGCAGTCCTGGTGATAGGGAGTATAAATGCAGAGAATGTGGGACCTATCGATACTTTGAAACCCAACATCTGAGCTAACAAAGTAACAGCTTGTAGCTCAGTATTCCAAGGTCCACAAACTGCTATCACAATTAGACATTTAAGAGGCACAACAAAGATGCTCCAGTCCCAATAACCACAAGCCCATATAACACAAGGGCAGCTTACCTGAGATTGAATACCATAACTAGGCTGAATGCATGTAACTCTTGTTGTCAAGGCCGAAGCAGGGGTGTCGAACTC